>NC_080175.1:74118957-74298512 GCF_950295315.1 Erinaceus europaeus
GCTTTAACCATTGATGTATATACATATTAACTGTCATGTATATGTACATATATGTTTATCTAACAGAAGAAAGTCATAATTTCTCAGATATGGAATCTAGAAATAATAAGAAGAATAAGAAGAAGAAGATGCCAAGCATTGAAAAAAGACACAAGCTCTAGTCAGTTCAAAAGAGACTATGACAGAGTCTCTCACTGACTGGCATACCTGAGTTCAGGGTGACACCATGACACCCACCCTACGCTCATACTACACTGGCCCCAACCAACTCTAAGACAAGGAAGTTAATCCTACCACTTCTAACAAGTTAGTGGTGGTCGTCAAATAGCTTAATCTCTAATGACCACCCTGTCTCACCGAAAACTATGCTTTGCTGCTGCCATGAATTAGATTAATAAATTATCCAACTTTATGTCTTATCTTTATGACAATGATAATGTGTTCAAATGCTGTAACAGACATTTCAGGTAACTGCATGCATTAAGTCATAATACATCTATATGCTTCAGGGTTTGTTTTTATATCTGAGCTGTCTCTCTCCATTGTCACTACTGTCATACACACACTAGTAACTATGCTAAGTGATGTATTTGCTTTCACCTGCATCCTTCCTGAGTGCTCCTTTAAAAATGTAAATCAAGCCAAGCCTTCTACTTAAGACCTTCCAATTTCTTTTTTTTTTAAGATTTATTTATTTATTTATGAGAAAGATAGGAGGAGAGAAAGAAAGAACCACACATATTTCTGGTACATGTGCTGCCAGGGATGGAGCGCAGGACCTCATGCTTAAGAGTCTAATGCTTTATCCACTGCACTACCTGCTGGACCACAAGACCTTCCAATTTCTTAGGATCAAAAAAAAAAAAAATAGTAAGTCTTCATCACAGCCCCTGACTACCCCTTCAAGGTCATCTGTCATCAATTCTCCTCAACTTCTTTGCTCTAGTCTCAGCAACCTGCTTCTCTATCCCCAAAGATACCAAGGGAATTCTTATATCAACACCTTTGATATAAGCCTTTCCTTTGCCTTGAATGTTCTCTCCTCAGTTCTTCAGTTGCTGGCATTTCTTGTCACCCTGTTTTTCTATCAATGTGCTATCTACAGAGAGCTGCCCATGACTACCCAGTCTAAAATAGTACCCTCTCCAATCACTCACTAATATTTACTCAATTGACAAACACTTAAGTTTTAGCTGTGTGCCAGATACTATTTTAGATACTTAAGTATAGTCATGAACAAAAAAATATATGTTTCCTCTAGTAAGGGAGAGACATACCATATACAATAAATCCATAACTAATTTTTTTAATTAAAGATGGGAGGGGAAGCAGGGTAAAAGAAAATGTGGGGAAAGAAAGATAAAGAAAGGATTAAGCCTATAGACTCAACTTCCATTCCAGGACAGCAAGGTACAAAGGACCATATTATACAAGAGCAGCAAAATCTAAACCCAGGGGAAGACTCTTATTCAGCAAAGAACTGCAAACCAAAAGCAAAGGAAAGAGAAGTGGACAAAAGATCTAAAGATCCAAACTACTTAACAAAATTGGGGAATATGCAAAAATAATCAGATATTGGGTAATTATTAACAGTAATTATTAACATTTCAATGGAATATTTTTGTGATTATGAGCTTTTACAGTGTTGGAAATATAAAGCACACCAAATCTTCATTGTCTGCAGATTCAGAGTTTGAAATTTTGCCTGCTTGCTAACATATATTCATAACCCTCAAAGTAGTACTCAGCACAGCAGGCTCTTAGAGTTACTCCTGACAAGATCTGTGTTATAATATTGGAGTCACATGACATTCAAGCACCCACCAGTATTTGAAAGAATAATGATCAATGTCCTTGTATTATCTTTTCACTCTATACAAATGTTCTTTTCATGGTCTATCTACTGTCACTTATTTTTCATTTTTGTACTTCTTTTGTAATTCACCATTTTTTCTATTTTTGATTGGTGATTTAATGATGACTAATACACTGTAAGTTCACATGGGTACAATTCCATACGGTTTCCACCATCATACTTCTATAGTCCCATTCCCTCCATTGGAAGCTTCCCTATTCTTTATCCATCTTGGAGTACAGACCAAATTTTGGTCTGGCATCTATAATTGCTTCTCTGCTGGACATGAATATGGGCATTAGCAGGTTGCTCCATACCTCTAACCTGTTTCTATCTTTTCCTAGTGGAGTAGGGCTCTAGAGAGATTCTGGGACACATTGGTGAGGTTACCTGTCCAGCGAAGTCAGGATGGCATAATAATAGTGTCTGCAACTTGGGGGCTGAAAGGTAGTAAGATGTAAAGCAGGACAAATTGTTTAATAAACAGGAGCATAAAGGTATGAAGAGAACAGGGGTCTTCACATGGGAAGAAGCTAGGAAGTCTACTTTAGATATGTCCCAAAGGGCCCATGACTTTACTAATTTTTGCCTGAACCTGATAGTGAACATGCAGGTGGAATAAAAATATTGTCTGACTTGCTATTTTAAGAAACTCCAAGTCCAGTGATCAACTTCTACATGGTGCATTTTCCTGCAAGAAATCTGAGATGTACTTTGTGGAGAAAAGGCACATTAGATATGCTTAATTCAAGTAGGAGTGATGGTTTTAGGGTCTAGGTGTTCAATGTTAATGAGTCAACAATATGTATCAAAGAAAGTGAGTTGAAAGAGAAATACACATGAACAAGGTTATGTTATGACTAAGCATGGTATGACCACAGGCTTACTGAATTCTAACCCTATCTTTCTCATAGGCGCAATTGCTCAGTATTTGTTAATTCGGTATTTACAGGGACTTTGTAAAGTATAGCTATGCCACTAATGCAAACTGACTATACAGAAAATGCAATTATATGATTTTGGGTCTCCACACTTTAATCCTGGGGGTAATTTCTCTAGAAGACATTTACTATGAACCATAAATAACTACACAACCCATACACACAGAACATCTCATGTCACCTTTAAATGTGCATATAATTTTAACTGTATGCCAGACACTATTTTAGATATGTAAATATAAATTATCTAAAGTAAAACAATTCCAAACTATAAAGGATAAGATGTGAATATACTGTGAATATAATTATATTTTTATTTTCTTCAAGATAATGTGGGATGAGGAATATAGATGAAAGTAAATGGAAAATGAAACAAGACTGGTCAGAGTTAATAACTATTGAAAATGGGTGATGGTAATTAAGGCTTCACTATAATTTGTCTTTATATATGCTTGAATTTTTTTGTGGGAACAGAGTCTCATATTCATGTGACTTTGACCCTCTGGGCCAGTTTTATTCAAATATAGAATCAGAAAGAGGGGTGAGGGAGAAAGAGAGGGAGAAAGAGAGGGAGAAAGAGAGGGAGAGGCAGAGGGAGAAAGAGAGGGAGAGGGAGAGGGAGAGGGAGAGGGAGAGGGAGAGGGAGAGGGAGAGGGAGAGGGAGAGGCAGGCACCACAGCACCAAACTGCTTTTGTCACAGCACTTCTTATATGGTGATCTGGTTCTGGTCTTCTAACCAATGGTCTATCTCTTTTGCCCTTGAAATATTCTAAAATAAAAAACTTCTGTGCCTAGGTAGTGGTTCACTAGGTTGAGTGTACATATTATAATCCACTAGAAACCAGGTTTAAGCTACCAGTCCCCACCTGCATGGGGGAAGTGTCACAAGGAAGGAAATAGCACTATGGGCTTTTTTTCTTCTGTCTCTCCATATCTCTCCCACACTCTCTGTCACCTCTGTCAAAAAAAAAGTAAAAGAAAAAAATGTATTTGCTAGGAATAGTAGTAATAAACCTGGTGGAAAAAAATAATAATCAATTAAAATGTAAAGTTATCAGATAGAGCAAGGACATGATAGGTGTAGTAGCTGTTGTAACTCGAAACCTAGAAGGGGCTTTTAGGCTGCATCGCATAAAGGTTTGACTGTGGGGCACTAGGAATGGGTTTAAACAGTACAAAAGTATGGGACATAAATTTTAGGTACTGCAAATAAGCAGTTATCATCACGGGTTAAGAGTACTCTAAGTCCATAAAGCCCGTGAATAGTTATCAAAAGTTCAGTCCCATGAGATAAACAATTACCAGCCGAGATATAGGTTGCTCATGGCTGTAGGGGAGTCTTAAGAGTTTACCGGCCAGCTGAGTCACACATGTTCAGTTCCCAGGAGAAGTAGCCATGGTGGACACCTGGAACAGCCTCCACTGAGATGCATCAAACCAGGAGAAGAAGCAGCAGCCAAAGAGACAGAACTTCTGGCTGGCTGTGCTTTTAAGTCTATTCAGCCCCCTCACAATGCCTTGTACTCCCCCCACAGTCCACAGTGCACCTGCACAGATCCTGCAGGCTCTGTCACCAAGGCCGACATCAGCCGAGCTCTATGCCGGATATAGTCGGAGTTATACTACATCACCACAGCAGAAATCAAGTTTATAATTAAAGTTTATCATTTCAATGAATAAAACTAGGATAGTTTTTTCTAAGGTGCCATTTCAGAAAAATGGCCAGAAACTTAGGACAGTAGTCATAGGAACAAAAGGGACAGTCAGTTAAAAGGCACTAAATAAGAAATGTCTGAAATATTCAAGGCAGAACAAGGAATTCAAGGGTTTTTTTTTTTTCTAATTTGAAAGGCCAGAGAGAAATCGAAAGATAGAGTAGGAGAGAAACAGAGATACCTGCAGACCTGCTTCACTAGCCGTGAAGCTTCCACCTTGCAAATGGGGAGCAAGGGGTCTAGCCTGGGTCCTTCTGTGTGGTAACTTGTGTGCTCAGTCAGGTGCACCACCACCCAGCCCCAAGGAAGTCAGTCTAACTGGGAGAGAATGAGCAGTAAGGAGGACATGATGCCAGAGAAACAATAAAGAGTAAACTTACACAAGACAATAGATCCTGAAAAGGTCTTTGATATTTACTCTGCGTGGCCTCTGAGACAAGGAGTGACATTATCTGAGTTAAATGTTTAAATGACTATCTGGCCTTTGTGTTGAAACTAAACTCTATATTATAAAGTATCAGGACTCAAAGTGAAGATATCTAGAATGTTGTGGTAATTCAAATAAGAATCATGGTATTTGAGACTGCAAGTAGAAGAGTGAGTGAGAACTGGGTGATTTTAGATATATCTGAAAAGTCCTGATCAGTTGAGTATAAATGTGAATTATGAGAGGAAGAGAGGACCAAGAAGAGGCTGGGTGATGGTTCACTGGTAGAGCATGTATGTTACCATGCACAAAGACCTAGGTTCAAGCCCCTGATGCCCACCTACAAGGAGGAAGCTTCAAAGCTTCATGAGCAGTGAAATAGTACTAGAGGGGGTTATCTCTCTATCCCCCTCTTCCATCTCAGTTTTCCTCTGCCTTTATGCAATAAAATGACTAAATAAAAAATTTAACTTGAATATATATATATTCAAGATTTGGAATCTCAGCAAATGCAGTGAAAGAGCTTCTAGTAACTCATGAGGAGAGGAGAGCATTCATCAATCACTGATATGTCCACCATAAGAACTGCTTCACTTATGTCTAGTAAAATAAGTATGAGTAAAATCTGCCCTTCATGTGGAATCAGCTTAAATGTCCATCAACACATAAATGCCTAAAGAAATTATGGGGTATTATTGTTACCAGTCATCTATACCAGGAACAACAAAACAGACCCCTTTGTGGGCTCCCATAGGACCTTGCCCTCAACTTGGATCAACAATGGTAGAGAATGTTCCATACTCTGAAGGAAGGATGGACAGCATACTCTATGCTACACCTGAGGAAGATGGGTCCTGATATTGGGGCAGCTTGGAATGTTCCTACTGATGACCACAAAATATGAGCTCAGATCTACAGGGATGCAGAGGTCACATAGGCTCCTAAGCTGAATATGGGCCTCAGGTCACATCAAATTGATAGGGTTTATAATCAACATTATTTATACACCTCTCCCATATTTGGGAGCTATTCTCTTCCCTGATCCAGCTTTCTGGTCCTTTTTCCAACCATGACATCATCTCCCAAGACAATAACTAGGATCCACCTGCATATCAAATTTCAGGCTCAGGGGGGAAAAAAAACCAAAAAAACAGAAAAAACAAACAATAAACTAGTATAGCTACAGGCCCTTTGGAATATAACTAAAATATGCCTACTAGCTATCTACAGAACAGAGTCCTCCCCAGCTCTTCATCTGCACTACTCCAGCCTTTAGGTTCATGATTAGTCAACAACTTGCTTGGCTTTATATGTTAACTCACTTTTTAGCCACCAGGTTCCAGATGCTAGCATGATGCCAAACAGACTTCCCTGGACAGACAACCCTACCAATGTGTCCTGGAGCTTCAAGTCCCCAGAACCTCTCCCCTAGGGAAAGAGAGAGGCAGGCTGGGAGTATGGATCGATGTCCATGCTCATGTTCATCAGGGAAGCAATTACAGAAGCCACACCTTCCACCTTCTGCATCCCACAAGGACCGTGGGTCCATACTCCCAGAGGGTTGAAGAATAGGAAATCTATCAAGGGAGGGGATGGGATACGGAGTTCTGGTGGTGGGAATTGTGTGGAGTTATATCCCTCCTATCCTATGGTTTTGTCAATGTCTCCTTTTTATAAATAAAAAAAAATTTTAATTAAAAAATAGGGGGTCGTGCAGTGGCGCAGTGGGTTAAACGCATGTGGCGCAAAGCGCAAGGACCAGCATAAGGATCCCGGTTCTAGCCCCTGGCTCCCCACCTGCAGGGGAGTCACTTCACAGGCAGTGAAGCAGGTCTGCAGGTGTCTATCTTTCTCTCCCCCTCTCTGTTTTCCCCTCCTCTCTCCATTTCTCTCTGTCCTATCCAACAACAAACAACATCAACAATGGCAATAATAATAACCACAACGAGGCTACAACAACGGCAACAAAAGGGGGGAAAAAATTGCCTCCAGGAGCGGTGGATTCATGGTGCAGGCACCGAGCCCAGCACTAACCCTAGAGGGAAAAAAAATTAAAAAATAATAAATAAATAAATAAATGTTAAAAAGACAAAAAAAGTAAATTATGGGATATATAGTCCATGAAATACTACTCTTCAATTTAAAAAGATAATATTGTGTTCTTTGGGAGAAATGGATAGAAATGGAGGTGATTATGCTTAGCGAAATAAGAGATGACAGACAACTACCAGATGATTTCACTTACATGTAGAATCTAGACATCTGATTCATTTGAACTTGTCAAAGAAACAGAAGAATAAGAAGGAAGAGGAGGTGGAGGAGACAGAGAAGGAGGAAGAGACAGAAGAGGAATAGGAGAAGAAAGCAAAGTGTTTCTAAGACTTGTGATGAGACTGTAGTAGTTATCTTTGCGAGGATGGGGAAACAGAACATTGGTGGTGGGTGTGGCGTAGAACTATGTAATCTTACAGTCTTGTAACATGCTATTAATAACAAATATATATTTTTAATTTGCTCTTCAGTGTTTGCTACACACTTGACTGGGTTCACATCTGCTCCTGTTTATTCACTGTTACAAACTGACTTTTTCAGACAAAGACAGAGAGAGAGATAAGGAGAAACAGTGAAAAAAAAAATACCGCGGTACCAACGTTGCACAAATGCAGTGGGGGACCAAACTCAAACCTGTTCTCTAAGTCTCCCTTTTAATGCTTACAACATACCTGAGGCCCAGAAGAAGTGAAGGACTTGTCCTGAACACAGGCTAGTGAATGACATACTAGCCTTCCAACCTGACACTTCCAACCTGACACTTCAAAACTGTCTTTTCCAGAATAGAACATCCCTCTGAAAAATCAGTATTTTTAAGAATGTCAAAAAAGATTAAAATTTCCCTGGTCCATAAATACATAAATTTCCCTGGCACACTTTTCCCTGCCTTCATCTGTATCCGTCTCTGACTTCTCTTACACAGTAACTGCAGAGCTGTGTAACTGGGACATATAAGCCTAAAATAATTATCTGGCATTAGAGGATAAAGTTTGTTGGTCTTGATTTATTTTGTATCAGACTTAAAACTTAGTCAAAAGTTGTTCAGTCCTCCTTTACCCTATGTCAAATGAGTGGTTTCTCTGGGCCACTTACCATATTGTTGGATAATCATCACAAAATGCCAAAGTGAGGGGCTAGCAGAGAACTCACTTGATAAGATGTCTGCTTCGTCATGTGGACAAAGCAGTTTCCAGTCTACAGTATATCACCTGCTAGAGTATTATGTTGCAGGAGGAAGTTTTGATGCTGACACTCCCAAGCTATCCTTATCAGAGCAAGGACTGCAAAAGCTGAATAAGGGCAAGAGACTGGCATACTTTAATGATGACCCTTAAGTCACTAACAGGCCACCCCATCAGCTCGGGCCCTATTTGGGGAGTCCTGAGCTTCCCAAGGTATGATGGGCCTAGACCTCAAATAAATCCCTCTTTACATTGCTACCAGTCATCTACAACAGGAACATCAAAACAGACCCCTTTGTGGACCGCCACAGGATCTTGCCCTCAACTTGGATCAACAATGATAGAGAATGTTCCATACTCTGAAGGGAACATCCTATGCTACACCTGAGGAAGATGGGTCAATATTGGTGCAGCTTGGAATGTTCCTACTCATGACCACAGAATGTGAGCTCAGATCTACAGGGATGCAGAGGTCACATAGGCTCCTAAGCTGAATATGGGCCCTAGATCAAATCAAATTGATGGGGTTTACAGTCAACAACATTTATTCCCCTCCCCCATATTAGCAAGCTACTCTCTTCTGATCCAGATTTCTGTCCCTTTTCCAGCCATGACATCACCTCCCCGGACAATAACTTGGAGCCACCTGCATATCAGATTTCAGGCTCAGAGAGAGAGAGAGAGAGAGAGAGAGAGAGAGAGAGAGAGAGAAAACTAGTATAGCTACAGGCCCTTTGAAATATAACTAAAATATGCCTACTAGCTATCTACAAAATGGAGCCCCCCCCCCCAACCTTCATCTGCACAACTCCAGCCTCTAGGTCCATGATTGTTCAACAATTTGTTTGGCTTTGTATGTTAACTCTCTTTTCAGCCACCAGGTTCCAGATGCTTGCATGATGCTGACCAGATTTCCCTGGACAGAGGACCCCACCAATGTGTACTGGAGCTCTGATTCCCCAGAACCCTTCCCCACCAGGGAAACAGAGAGATAGGCTGGGAGTATATGGATCGACCAGTCAATGCCCATGTTCAGCAGGGAAGCAATTACAGAAGCCAGACCTTCCACCTTCTGCATCCCACAAGGACCTTGGGTCCATACTCCCAGAGGGATAAAGTATAGGAAAACTATCAGGGGAGGGGATGGGATATGGACATCTGGTGGTGGGAATTGTGTGGAGTTGTAATCCTCTTATCCTATGGTTTTGTTAATGTCTCCTTTTAAAAATAAATTTTAAAAAGTAAAAAAAAAAAAAGTAAAAAAAGACAAATGGCTCAAACCAAGTCTCATGAGTTATAGCAACAACTGCCACAACACCAGAGGCTCATTCAGCTCTGCCCATACAGCAGTGGGTTTGAGGGATGGCTAGGAATTACAGATGTAACAGGTGCCAGACTTCAGAAGTAGGACTTTGATGGGGACCTCTTGGAAGAACGGGCTTCACAAATTTCTAGTGAACTTGTACAAGTCCTCAAAGACAAATTAGAACATCACAGAGAGGAATAGCAGCAATTATGTATTAGAATAAAAAACTAAAGATATTTAATTATTTTCAATTAATTGAAGCACTGGTGTCAAATGATAATCGATGATATATAAATGTCCCTACCCAAGTAATTATAAAAAGAAGTCTGCAGAATGATTACAGAAAGGTTATCTAACAGCTTCACTAAAGACTGATAAGAGCTGAGCAAAGAGCAGTTTTATCCTGTCTGAGTCCTGTAGCCAAATTTTGTTACAGTGGCAGTAGAGCAAACTTAAATTCCTTGTCTTCCTCCAAATCAGGAACTTAGTGATTCAAAGTAAGCACACTACAGTGCAATGACTTTTCTTTACATTGCAGTAAACTACCGTCCCCATCCTTATTACTTTTTAGAAAATGATCCTAGAGTCATGATAGTCTATTACTAGTGGGGACAAAAGTAAGACTAGAGGCTGGGAGGTGGCACACCCAGTTGAGCAAGGACCCAGGTGAGCCACCACTCCCCACCTGCAGGGAGGACGCTTCAGGAGGGCTGTCTCTTTCTCACTCCCTTCCTACCTCCCCTCCCCTCTCAATGTCTCTCTGTTCTAGCAAATAATGTAGAAAGAAAAACAAGTAAGGTGAATGAATAAGAAATTTAAAACTTTTCTATGATATAAAATATGGACTCAACACACTTCCTTTTCTTTTTTTTTTATTTATAAAAAGGAAACACTGACAAACCATAGGATAAGAGAGGTACAACTTCACACAGTTACCACCACCAGAATTCAGTATCCCACCCCCTCCCCTGATAGCTTTCTTATTCTTTAACCCTCTGGGAGTATGGACCCAAGGTCCTTGTGGGATGCAGAAGGTGGAAGGTGTGGCTTCTGTAATTGCTTCCCTGATGAACATGAGCGTGGACATCGATCCATACTCCCAGCCTGCCTCTCTCTTTCCCTAGTGGGGAGAGGTTCTGGGGAATCAGAGCTCCAGGACACTTTGGTGGGGTTGTTTGTCCAGGGAAGTCTGTTTGGCATCATGCTAGCATCTGGAACCTGGTGGCTGAAAAGAGAGTTAACATATAAAGCAAAGCAAGTTGTTGACTAGTTGTGAATCTAAAGGCTGGAATAGTGCAGCTGAAGAGCTGGGGGGGGGGGGGTCTCCTTTCTTTACATAGCTAGTAGGTATATTTTAGTTATATTCCAAAGGGCCTGTGGCTATACTAGATTTTTTTTCCCCTGAGCCTGAAATCTGATATACAGGTGGATCTTAGTTATTGTCTGGGGAGATGATGTCATGGCTAGATAAAGGACCAGAAAGATGCATCAAGGAAGAGAATGGCTCCCAAATATGGGAGAGGTGTATAAATAATGTTGACTGTAAACCCCATCAATTTGATGTGATCTGAGGCCCATATTCAGCTTAGGAGCCTATGTGACCTCTGCATCCCTGTAGATCTGAGCTCACATTCTGTGGTCATGAATAGGAACATTCCAAGCTTTACCAATATCAGGACCCATCTTCCTCAGGTATAGTATAGAGTAGAGTATGTTGTCCATCCTCCCTTCAGAGTATGGAACATTCTCTATCATTGTTGATCCAAGCTGAGAGCCATGCCAAGGTCCTATGGCGGTCCACAAAGGGGTCTGTTTTGTTGTTCCTGTTGTAGATGACTGGTAACAATGTAAAGAGGGATTTATTCAAGGTCTAGGCCCATCATGCCTTTGGAAGCTCAGGACTCCCCGAATAGAGCCCGAGCTGATGGGGTGGCCTGATAGTGACTTAAGGGTTATCATTAAAGTATGCCAGTCTCTTGCCCTTATTCAGCTTTTGCAGTCCTTGCTCTGATAAGGATAGCTTGGGAGTGAGTGAGGGAAGTATATTAGGTGAGGAGGGTATCTAAGTCTAAGTAGACACTATTTCATTATGAACTTCATACTGACTCACTGCAGACTATTGTGTACTTTTGCTTTCAAGTATATATTTTGCCCTAATTTGTGGATACATGTGAACATATGCCCTCATGGGACCTGGTCTATATCTAGGTTTTGAGACTTTGTTGGGAAGTGAAACACCTGGAATGGAATTAGAGAATCCCATAAAAGGAAAGGTCTCCAAATTTCCTTTTCTAAAAGAAGCCTCTCTGGTTCCACAAGACAGGCCTGCCCTTCCTGACCCCCTCCCTCCCCAACTCCCTTTCCTTCTTTGTCCTCTCTAAAAACTCTCAGTACTTTCCCTTCACTGGGGGTTGGAAACTTCAAGGACTAAGATTTGTGTGTATTGTCCTTGAATTGCAGCTTTTAATTCCATCCTTCATTATTATTCGGCTGATGTCTGCTGTCCCTTCCATCACACTGTAAGCATTATAAAGTCAGGGAGCATGTCTTCCTGTACTGTGCCCATAATAAAAGTTAGCTGAACCACGCTATTGCTCACTGTATAAAAACTAATGATAGATAAAGCATTAGACTCTCAAGCTTGAGGTCCAGAGTTTGATTCTCAGCATCACATCTGTGGGAATTATGCTCTGGTTCTTTTTATCTCTTCTTCTCTCTTTAAATAAATAAAAGAATCTAAAAAAGGTAAGGAAAAATAAAAGAAAAAAGAAAAAAAGAAAAAGGTAAGGAAGTCTGTGTCTATGTCACATACATTTAATAAAAATATCCAACTTCTAGTGATGAACTGATCTGTAGTTAAAGAAAGCTGTTAAAATGAATGGTGTGTGTGTGTCCCTGTGGAGATTCTCAGTGTTAGAGAACTATCCTTGAATAACATAAAAATTCTAAGTGTGGGCTTGTCAGGGAGGCATGCACAGAAGTAAAGGACTCAGGAGGACTGAGGGCAAATCTATTTCCTTAATCTGTGGGCCAGGTGACTGTACGCTATGCCACTAAAGCTCTCAGTTAGCTTCCTCATCTTTCAAGTGAGACATGTAAAATATTTTCCTGCTCACCACAAAGGACATGTTGAAAGGACATGTTTGAACAGAATATTCACCCCAGAAGGTATACAAAAGGTCAACAAACATATTAGAAAAATACTGCAAGTCATTGATTGTTAGAGAAATGCAAATAAAGACAACAGTGAGATACTATTTCACCCTGTGAGAATGTCATTTATACATCAGAACCGATAGCAAAACAAATGCTGGCGAGGTTGTGGTGACAAAGGAACCCTCCTGCATTGCTCATGGAAATGTAAATTAGTCCAGCCCCTGTGGAGAGCAGTCTGAAAAGCCTAGAAATGGATCTTCCTTTTGACCTAGCAATTCCTCTCCTAGGGATATATTCTAAAGAGTCAAACACATTCATCCAAGCAGATATGTGTATACATATGTTCATAGCAGCACAATTGTAATAGCCAAAACCCAGAAGCAACCCAGGGATCCAATAACAGACAAGTGACTTGAGAAAATTATGGCATATATATATATATATATATATATATATATATATATATATATATATATATACATTGGAATACTACTCAGCTAGTAAGAATAACGAATCCATCTTCTTTGATGCATCTTGGATGGAGTTTGAAAAAATTATGTTAAGTAAGAAAGAAGAAGACCAGTATAAAATGATCCCACTCATAAACAGAAGTTGAGAAAGAACAGAAAGAGAAACACAAAGCAGAACTTGGACTGGATTTGGAGTACTGTGTGAAAGTAAAAAAACGCTGGGCAGGGAGTGGGGGAGGATTGATTGTAAGCTCATTTGTAGGGGGTATGATCTATGGTGGTGGGAACTATATTAATCTATACTCTTATTAAACTATTAAATAAATGAATGAATGACATGTTGAAAGAGAGAAGTGTGTGTCAACAGAGCTCTCTCTGCAAATGAGATAGGTCATTATCACATGATCATGGAATAATATACTGTTTCCACTGTTTAAATGTTTAAAAGAATTTTCCTCAAGGGCAACTCTAGAGTTTCTAAATTACAGAGATAAATGAATTCCCCAGTTACAAATGAATTGTCCAGCTGAATAATCTGAGTCTGATCTAATTTTCCAGTGAATTACTAGTGCATGTAGAAGGCTGCCACCAGGCTGATGTATCTTTAGGGGTCAGTGCCCTTCTCTTGCCTCCAAGAATAACAGGTGAATAGGATTTCTGAAGGTGGAGAAGCTAAGACTTTCTGACTTCCAAACTGATGCACCATTTGGAAAACAATATGTTATTATAGCAAGTTTGAGAAGAGGAAGATGTCCTGAACTGAGGTCACTGTATATACAGATGCAGAAAGATAGCATAAAGGTAAAAGGTAGCCCAGGTAAGGGAACAATGACCATAGATACTACAGATGAGAGGAACACTAACAGGACAAATGGTTACCTGACTAGGCAGCCTGGCTACTTAGCTCCATTTGATTTGATTTAAGAATACCAAGCTACTATTGACAGCTGTTCCCAATTTTCAAGAAAGTTCAGGAATTGGGAGATGGGGCTGAGTTCCAGAGGCTAGGCTATGGAGCAGCAGTAGCTGTGTTTCTCTCCTCTCCTCTCCCAGGTCAACTAGGAATGCCAAAGGAGACCACCTAGGACCACAATAAGGCAGGACTAGAATGACTTCAGGAGCCCACTAAACCACTGGTGAGTGCAAACACATGTGGCTCATGGACAGGGAGGAGCCTAAAGTGAGTTTGAGCAGTTGGTAACAGTCCAGCAGTTTACCAGTTGAGGCACCACCTCCAGTCTGTTTTACCAGCAAAAAGATGGCTAGAGGGAACAGAGGACTCCCGTAAGATTCACCGGATGCAACTGTGAGTCTCTAATGCTACTGCCCTTAGAGGCTGGAACAGGCAGAGGGGAGGCCCTGTGCTGACATCTGGGAACAGAGAACTGACCAGAAAACCCAGGAGAAGAGCCACACCTCAGTGGCCTAGCAGTGGGGCTATATAGTGGGAGCCTTTCCACAATGTTCTCCTGATGAGAACGTGGTGAATAATTGCCTCAGAACCTACAGAACATAAACGGGACTTGTTTAGAAACTCACAGGGCCAAGCAGTGCTGCCCGGCTTGGCAGAGAAGCTGAATTGAGCCTGTATTGTAATTGGATCCTTGCGGTGTCAGAGCCTCTTTGCATAACTACTGTGCTATCTCTCCCCCACCCTGCTTTAACTCTTGGTCAGGAGTTAGTGATTAAGCTAAGAAGCCCTGAGGCTCCCATAGCCTACAGGGAAGAAAAAGAGCAAAAGAGGCTTATAACAACCTCTGTGCTCCAACTCAGGGGTTGAAATAATATTGAAACAACTGTTAATTTCCACAACTGTGAACTCTTTAAATACTTTACTTAGACATAAGTCAATCCAGAAAAGAGTGATCAGTATTTTGAAAAGTACTGAAAGACGGACCTCATAATATACTATATAGAATGGTTAAACCAACAAGAAGAAATATTGGAGAAATGAACCAGGACAAGAGTCCAGCTAAAATTCCCCCAAAGGTTGAACCACAAAATAGTGAGGTTAACATTCAAACACTTGTTAAGGAAATAGTCACAGGAGTGAGTAAAGACTTTGAGATAATTGTCATCAGAAATGCAGAAACAACAAATAAGACTCTGGAAGAAAACATTAATTATCTCAAGGTAATTAGAAAGCTAAAAGCTGAAATAGCTAAGCTAAGAACACAACTAGCTAAACAAACTAAAACAGTATCAGAACAGGGTAACAAAATAGATAAACTCCAGAAAACAATATAGGGGAGAGAGAATAGGGTAAATGAGGCTGAAGATAGAATTAGCAAGGTTGAGGATGAGTTAGAGCCAACTAAAAAAGAAGTAAGAGATCTCAAAAAGAGATTAAGAGACTGAAAACAACATTGCCAAAACAATCTTGAGAAGAAAGAACATAACTAGAGTCATCACACTCCCAGATCTCAAATTGTATTATAGGGCCATTGTCATCAAAACTGCTTGGTACTGGAACATGAATAGACACACTGACCAGTGGAATAGAATTGAGAGCCCAGAGGCAAGCCCTCACACCTATAGACATCTAATCTTTGACAACGGTGGGTGTCCAGACTATTAAATGGGGAAAGCAGAGTCTCCTCAACAAATGGTGTTGGAAAAAATGGGTTGAAACATGCAGAAGAATGAAACTGAAACACTATATCTCACCAATCACAAAAGTAAATTCCATGTGGATCAAGAACTTGGATGTTAGACCAGAAACTATCAATCAGATACTTAGAGAAAAATATTGGCAGAACTCTTCTCTGCATAAATTTTGAAGACATATTCAATGAAATGAATCCAATTACAAAGAAGACTAAGCCAAGCATAAACCTATGGGACTACACCAAATTAAAAGACCCCTCACAGAATGGGAGAAGAACTTTACGTGCCATACATCAGACAAGAGGCTAATAACCAAAATATAAAGAGCTTGCCAAACTCAACAACAAGACAGCAAATGACCCCATCCATAAATGGGGAGAGGACATAGAATATTCACCACAGAAGAGATCCAAAAGGCCGAGAAACACATGAAAAATGCTCCAAGTCTCTGAATGTCAGAGAAATGCAAATAAAGACAACAATGAGATACAACTTCACTCCTGTGAAAATGTCATACATCAGAAAAGGTAACAGCAGCAAATGCTGGAGAGGGTATGGGGTCAAAGGAACCCTCCTACACTGCTGGTGGGAATGTAAATTGGTCCAACCTCTGTGGAGAACAGTCTGGAGAACTCTCCGAAGGCTAGAAATGGACCTACCCTATGACCCTGCAATTCCTCTCCTGGGGATATATCCTAAGGAACCCAACACATCCATCCAAAAAGATCTGTGTACACATATGTTCTTGGCAGCACAATTTGTAATAGCCAAAACCTGGAAGCAACCCAGGTGTCCAACAACAGATGAGTAGCTGAGCAAGTTGTGGTATATATACACAATGGAATACTACTCAGCTGTAAAAAATGGTGACTTCACCATTTTCAGCCGATCTTGGATGGACCTTGAAAAAGTCATGTTGAGTGAAATAAGTCAGAAACAGAAGGCTGAATATGAGATGATCTCACTCTCAGGCAGAAGTTGAAAAACAAGATCAGAAGAGAGGGAATAATATTAAATTTTGCTATTTTAAATGTTCAGTTAATTTTTTAACATTGAGTATATTACAAAAAACCCACAGTTGCTAGGTGACCTTGTAGGTCCACAATGAGAATTTTCTTCATCAGTACTCACTACTGTCCCCATGAAACATAAGTGTTCTCCAAAGAAACACATGTGGGGTGGGAGCATGCAGTGGCGTACCTGGTTAAGTGCACATAGCACCAAGCACAATAATCCAGATATAGTTTCGAGTCCCTGCTTCCCACCTAGAGGAGGCCTCATAAGCAGTGTAGCAAATACAGGTGTCTGTCTTTCTCTCTCCCTCTTTATCTTCCCTCCTCCTCTCAATTTTTCTCTGTCCTATACTATAAAAAGGAATAAATGGCTGCCAGGAGCAGTGGATTCATAGTATAGGCACCGAGCCCCAGAGATAATGCTAGTGGCAAAGAAAGAAAGAAAGAAAGAAAGAAAGAAAGAAAGAAAGAAAGAAAGAAAGAAAGAAAGAAAGAAAGAAAGAAAAAATTAAAAAAAGAAAAAGAAACATGTCTGTGACCTTCCTCTGCAGAGGGAGAATCTGTGATGAACAAATTAATGAGCTCCCATATGCTGAACATCTGCCATCCGCCCATTGTACATTCAATGTACATTATATCATTTAAGCTACCCAACATCTTGGGGTAGGGGTTCTTATTACCATCCAATTTACAGAAGAGAAAAATCACTCATTATCACAATGATTCAATTTCTAGAATGACAGTCAGGATGCAAAATCATTGATTCTTCTCAAGTAACAAGTTGAAAGAAATTTCAAAGAGTAACCAGGAGGAGGCACAGAGAGAAAGTATCATTAAAGTCAAAAAAGATATTATGAATTGTGCTGTATGAATATAGGTGTACACATATCTTTTTGGATAAGTATGACTGAGTCCTTAGGATATATCCCTAGGAGAGGTAATACTGGGTCATATGGAAAGTTCAGATGGAACCCCAGCTCTCCAGAGCCCTGCCCCACTAGGGAAAGTTAGAAACAGGCTGGGAGTATGGATCAACCTGCCAACACCCATGTTGAGTGGAGAAGCAGTTACAGAAGCCAGACCTTCCTCCTTCTGCACCTCATAATGATCCTGGGTCAATGGTCTCAGAAAGATTTTCCTAAAGAATAGTTAAGCTTCCAATGGAGAGGATGGAATACAGAACTCTGATGGTGGGAATTGTGTGGTATTATACCCTTCTTATCCTGTGGTCTTTTTGATATTTTTTTATTTTATAAATAAATTATTATTTTTTATATTTATGTATTCCCTTTTGTTGCCTTTGTTGTTTATCACTGTTGTTGTCATTATTGTTGTTGCATAGGACAGAGAGAAACTGAGAGAAGAGGGGAAGACAGAGAGGGGGAGAGAAAGACCCCTGCAGACCTGATTCACTGCTTGTGAATCGATCCCCCAACAGGTGGGTAACCAGGGGTTCGAACTAGGATCATTTCACAAGTCCTTGAGATTTGCACTATGTTCACTTAACCCGCTGTGCTCCTGCCCAACTCCCTATAAATAAATTATTTTAAAAAGTAAATAAGGGGGCTGAGCAGTAGCAAACCGAGTTAAGTGCACATGGCACAAAATGCAAAGACGGGAATAAAGATCTCGGTTCCAGCCCTGGGCTCCCCCACAGCAGGGGAGTCGCTTTACAAGTGGTGAAGCAGTTCTGCAGGTGTCTTTCTCTCCCTCTCTATCTTCCCCTCCTGTCTCAATTTCTCTCTCCGTCCTATCCAATAACAGCAATAAAAACAGTAACAGGAGCAACAAAAAGGGGGAAAAATATGGCTGCCAGGAGCTGTGGATTCGTAGTGCCAGCAATAACCCTGGAGGCAAATAAATAAATAAATATCAAAAAGGAAAGGAATATGAATAATTATTTGATGATCTCACAAATAAGTAGGTTTCAGTATTTATTGATTGAATGAATGAATGCTGTTTGTGAATTTGTGGTCAAAGTGTTTGCATCTATTGTGTGGAAAGGGGTATATTTGGAGTTAATCACACCTATATTTGATATCTCCCAAGTACTAGAAGGTAAAAGTTACCAAATACTACAAGGTGAATTACAACAGATGTTTGGCCATTTTAAATTCAGTTCTTCACTTATAAAATGTATGTAAAATCTACTTAGAAGTCTCTTTGAAAAATTGAAAAGTTCTTTGAAATACGTAGCTCAGTATGGGGCACATAGTGAAAACACCTCTGACATTTACTTCCCCCTAATTCTCTTCAGAGGGAGAAAAGACAGCCTTTGTTTTTCTTTTCCCATTTTATTTTATCTGGTTTCTGCAAGAACATTCTTCTTCTGTGTGAGTCTCTTCTCCCTACAAGTTCGTTGCATCTGGGTTGGGGATGAAACGGGGCTGACTGGGTGAATGGTGGTGCACTCACTGGTGCACCATTTGCAAGGATCCAGATTCAAGATTTCCAATCTCCACATACAGGGAGAAAAGTGGTGAAGCAGTGCTACAGATGTCTCGCTTTCTCTCTCTCTTTTTCTCTCTCCCCCTCTCACCTCAGTTTCTCTCTGTTTCTACCTAATTAATGAGTAAATGTTTTAAAAGGGAATGACCTTGATATTATCAATTTTAGTCTAGGAGTCTACATTGTCCATTCAACAATGAGACAACCAGTTCTTGAAGGGCCAGACATCTGTGTTGGTCAGACAATCAGCCTAGCAAGTTGGGTTTGACAAATATCTGCTGAACAAATAAACTTTCCTTATAAATAATTTAACTCTCCCTATTGCAAACCCCAATTCTGCATCTAGATTTAAAGTTGTCCGGTAAGGAAAGAAGTTTAACATTAGTGGGTAATTAATAAGCACATGCCATGTTCTTAAGATTATTATATGGAAGAACAAATGTAAGTTTTAACAAATTCAGCTTTTGTAATGATTATACATGCACTACTTTATGGATGTAATGGACAGGTAAAACTGCTAATATCTATCATAATAATACATTTGACTGTGAAGCCACAGCACAGCAAATCACAGAACACCTTTTAAAGTCAATTCCCTGTCACTGTGTAGTTCATGAAGTATAATCATTAAAACTACTCTTCAGTGAATGATTAGAGAAATCAGGTTCATTCATTTAGGAAGATTCATACGCTACTCACATTCACAAAACCTCTAATGGCATAGCATACTCTTCCAACAGGGCTGGGTCCTTTATCAGACATGTTCTGCACCTGCAAACCCAGTTCTCCAATGTAGGAAAATCTCTCAGATCTAACGCTTAGTCCATGTTTGTGAAGCAAACCCAATTACTTAATGATATTGGATATTCTTTTACATTTACTTCCATTTGACTTCTAGCACACCATTATCCAGTCCAGGAGAATAATGATCATTTTCTGGTTAAGGTTAAAATGAAAGCAAAGATGTTAATACCTATCTTGTTTAGATTTCCTGAGATTTCAAAGACACCTGACAAAATAAATAAATAAATAAAGTCCCAGTAAGGCAGGCTTGTCATCAGCATAATTAACATCTCAGCTGAAACCTGCAGCTCATCTCTCTGCTTCCCTGCATAGGGACAAGGGAATTACCAGAAAGACCTTTGTCAATGGAACAAACAGGGGCATAATGGGAACTGTGAAAAATATTCCCAAAATGATACCGGAAGACCGACATACTAATAGTAACTAGCATATGGTTGGGGCTAGGAGAGTCCCTGAAAGGGTTGTGAGTTGATGGCCTTACACACCTTGTAATGTTTTAATATGGCTGCAGGGTGTCATTTCTTATCACTGCTCTCTGGCATATGCTGTGCAAGAGGTATCTCCCACTTCCCCAAATTGACAGAGGGGGTTGGGCTATGTCAGAGAAAGACACCAGGCCTTGTCCAGGCTCATCTCATAGGCCTGTGTGAATGGAGTTCAGGACAAGCTAAACTGTAGAGTTCTTGGAGTCAGGGCTATTACAAGAACAGTATCCTGAAGAAGTTGGAAGACTAAGCCTAGTGAGTAAAATAAGAGGCGTTATAGTATGCAAGCTAAAGGCTTGTGTGACTCCATAACAGTGGAACAAAGACTGCAGGAAGGGCCCTCAGGGGTCTTGTGGCCATAGCAGACATGCTGTTCTTTCTGCTCAGCACATGCCTTCCCCTCCAGAATGTCTGCCCTTGTTAAGAAGCTCTAAAAAATGGGCAGTCGGAGAGCTCACCTGGACAGTGTGCTTGCTTTGACTTAGGTTTGAACCCCACGCCCACTATATTGGAGGATAATTCAGTGTTGTAGAGCAAATAATTCCCTCTCTTCCTCTCTCCTCTCTCTGTTTCTCTTTTCCTATCTAAAAAAACAGTCCTCTTAGAACAAGGAAACCCCAGTCTCACATACACACACACACACACACACACACACACACACACACACACAGAAACAACTATGTAATGAAATAATAGATCAACACTAGAAATTAGAAACACATATATGTGGACTTATATAGTATCTAATACTTTGTTTTATTTTTAATTTAATTTATTTATAAAATAAATATATTGACAAAAACTATAGGATAAGAGGGGTAAAAATCCACTATTTATTTTATTTGATAGAACAGAGATAAATTGAGAGGGAAGTGGAAATAGAGAGGGAGAGCAAAAGAGAGAAACCCGCAGCATTGCTTCATTGCTTATGAAGCCTCCTTCTCACAGGTAGGGATTGAGTGCTTGAACCTTGTACATGGTACTGTGTGTACTCAATTGGGTGTGCTACTGCCCAGTCCCTATAACCATGTTTATATTTATATTTCTAAGTCTTTATCAAGACGAAAGCAAAATATAATGATAATAAGGTATGACAGGTTATATCTAGGTTATGTACTTCCACTCCATCAACTAGCCTTATTAGTTGTGACTTATGGTAGTATCAGGGATCAAACCTAAGACTTTAGATAAGAAAGTATTTGTATAACCATTACACTGTCCCTCTTGCCCCTCCCTTCTCCTCTTTGTAACTTGATCCTCCAGTGCTACAGAAGCTCAGACATTCTCAGATCACCCACACTCTCTCACCTTCTGCATTTTCCCCAAGAAAAAAACGAACACAGACTTTTCAAGTGCTACTACAAGTGAGGAGAATCCCCAGGTTCCAGCTGTATTGACAGAATTCTACAGGCACAAATGGACTTGGCTGACAAGAGCCCTGCTTACTAGGATTCTGCACCAGTGACATTTTCAGCCTTTGCATTGTGTTGATGGCCAAGTCCCCATGGCAGGAGAGTGTTCTGAGAGCAAACTATTTCAGTGGGGCCAGCAGGGTGCCAGTGGGAATGAGGACGGGGTCAGGGAAGAGAACACAAATACAAAAGCCTGTGCCAGGAGACAGCCCGAAAAGGTTGACTTTCCATTTACTTCTGTCTCTGGAGCTCATGGTGCTCTAAGCCTCTGCATTAAAATTTAAGTATTTAATGCAAGCGGATCAAGGGGAAGCCAGGGAAGTGTTCAGATTCATCGACCGCTGTTCTGGCCGTGAGTTTTCAGCAAGAAAAAAAAAATCAGGAGCATTGCTGGAAAAGAACACAATATTGGCAGAATGTGAAATGTCTATTTCTGGAGCTTTGTGAAATTATATCATTAACAACTTTTAGTTTAGAGTGTGTGACATGCGACCCTTCAGAAGGTCAATATCCACTAGACAAGATTTGCTACAGTGATAGCAGTTAAATCTTAGGTTAACTACTAGCAGAGATGGAAAGGACTGTGATCTCTTTTGAAATTACTATGGTTAGGATGAAATATGCTTGATTGCAAGTTAATAACACAGTATTTCACATTAAATGAAACTCTAATGGGGCTTTTATAGTTAGACGTTGTGCTGATAAATTATTGACATGATAAATATAGAATAATAACTTGAAATATCTTTTTGCACTCTTTGTCCTTCAAGTGAGACAAAGTTGAACCACTTAATTTTATGACTACAATATTCTCAGTTTGCTAGCAGAAGAATGTTTTCTGTAACTACATAGACTGGGTCATGAAGTGGACGAGCACAGGAGTGGTAGAAAAAGAAGTCAACCACTAAGAAAAGTACTAATACTTTACATTTGATTAATACCTCAAGTTTTTTACTCATTCGTGCAAGGAATATTTTAGGAGCCCCTCTACACAGGGTTTAGAGTATCCAAACTGTATCCAAAACTGGTATCATATTAATGCTAAAAGTTAAGTGGATGGTAGTAACCAAAACAAATTGATGCCTGTTTCCAAGAAAGAAAATCTTGTGTACATTCTAGAGTAAAATGACAAAACAAGGGTTGATACCCAGTGGTCTAATCTTGATATTTTTTAAATTTTTTATTAGTGATTTAATATTGATTTACAAAATTATGGGATAAGAGGGACATAATTCCACACCACTCCCACCACCAGAGTTCTATGCCCTCTTTCCTTCCACTGGAGAACGCAGTAGTTCTCCCACAGTCTCAAGGTCACAGACATAGCTGACTATTATTTCTATAATATCTATATATGACATATATATATATATATATATGTATTCATTTTTCTATTGTCCTGTCTTCTCTTCCTTCATACATCACAACTACACCTATTACTATTTCCAAATGTCCTTCCTTTTACCTCTTCTCTTCCTGGGTCCTGATGACACTGGAGTTTCAAGCCAAGCTCTGATCATCTTGCCCTAACATCCCCACCACCCTGGGAGTATAGGCCAAAGTTCTTTATGGGTGGTAGAAGGTGGAAGGTCTGGCTGCTGTAATTGCTTCTCTGCTGAACATGGATATTGGCAGGTTGATCCCTACCCCAGCCTGTTTCTATCTTTCCCTAGTGGGGTAGGCTCTGGAGAGGTGAGGTTCTGGGACACATTTGTGAGGTCCTCTCTCCAGGAATTTCAAGATGAAATCATAATAGCATCTACAACTTGGTGGTTGAAAGATGGTAAGATATAAAGCAGGACAAAGTGTCTAATAAGCAGGAACAAAGAAATAGGAATAGAGCAGATGAGATTAAGTATCCTGGGGTAGAAAGATGTCTATTTTAGATCTATTCCCAGAAGCCCATGACTTTAGTAATTTTTGCCCAAGACTGGTTGCTAACATGCAGGTGGACTAAAAATACTGTCTGACAAGATATTGTCAGAGATGAAAGTGGAACTAAAAAGCTGGAGTAGGTCAAAGAGTAGCTCCCAAAATTGAAGAAAGTATATAAATACAATTAACTGCTTACCCTATCAATCTGACACAGGGCCCATAATATATTCACATTTAACACAGGAGCCTGTGTAACCTTTGAGTCCTAGTCAGTTTCAACTTTCAGTCTATAGTCACAGCTGGGAACATTCTAGTCTGTACTCATTTCAGGACCAGTCTTCCTCAAGTGATGGAATGACCTCAAGTGATAGAATGACCCAACCTCTTTTTAAAGAATGGAGCAGTCCCTACCATTGCTACTTTATAAAGTCCTTGAAAAGCCCATAATAGGTCTTATGATGACATTCCTGATGGAAGTGACCAGTGTTGGTGGAGAAATGGATCTATTAGAGGCCTAGAGTCATATTGCTAATGAGGGAATCCAAGGATTCCCTGACGATGATGCCCCAGATGATGGGGTAGCTTGGTATTGACCATTAAGTGAACTTGTATCTTGCCCTTATCCAACTTTTGTAGTCCTTTCCTTATCTAGCAAGCTTAAACTTTCTCCCAGTTGTTAAAGCACCAAGTGTCGTTTGTTGTATCCAAACTGGTATTGGTTTTATGGGTTCTGGCCTCAAGTTAGGGAGGAAATAGATCCAGGGTTTTAGTAGGGTCTAAGTTAACCTTAAGTTTTACTGCATTTACTTGTTTGTAGAGTCTAATAAAAGTTGTCATAGGGACAATAATTGTCCTTTAATTGGTGTGTGTGTGTGTGTGTGTGTGTGTGTGTTTGCCAGTATATCTCTTGGCCAACTGTATACAGTGCTTTTTCTAAAGATTATCAAGGATGAATATGAGATGATACTACTCATGAACAGTTGAGATATAAGAAAAGAAAGGGAAACATAAAGCAGAACTTGGATTGAGTTTGGAGTACTGCACCAAACTAAAAGACTCTGGAGAAGGGTGGGAGCCATGGACCATCAAGTCCACCATAGGGGAGTGGGCATAGGGACACAGACCACTGGTGGTGGGAACAGTGTTAGACTATACTCCTAGTAACTTACAATCTTATAAACCACTAATTAATACTTCAAAGGGAAATAGATTGAATATTTCACATTCTTTAACATGCCTAAATTTCAGTCTACCCAACTAATTACACAAAAGAAAGTAAGGTATATCTCTTAATATATCCTGACAGTATTGGCAATATATACTGATAATCTTGAATCTTGATTGTTTTTATTAGCTTCTATTCTAGTGGGGTCAGAGGTTCACTGGAGCCTTCTCATGAAAGAGGATAGTTCTTGAGTAAAAGACATGAGCAGCCCATGGGATTTCAAGAATAGGAATTGATATGGTCAGGCTTCCCAGGACTTATAAATGGAGCCAGGACAAATATAAATTTCTTCAGGCTGATCTGACTCATAGTACCAATGGTCAATCACCTCTAGGACTCAAAGTCTATTCAGCACAGTCCTCCTTTTGGTAGGACACATCAACTTTTGGACGTAGAGGAGGCAGAAGGTAGTGCCATACAAGGAATTGTGAATGCCCAAATCCTGGGCTTAAATGCCTGCTCTGCTGTCAACTAGCTGTGTGACTGCAAAGGTGATAATTAGCCTTACTATGCAAAAACATTAATAGAACCTATTTTATAGAATTGGTGATTCACTGGCTTAGATAATATAAAACACTGGCTATAGTGCTTCTCAGACAATAAAACATGACAATTATCATGGACATAGGATTGAGGAAGATGCCAAACACTGCTCTAAGAATGATTTTTGTAATTCTCACAACAGCTTTATAAAATGTTGCTATCATTGTCTTTTATTACTACTTACACTACTAGGAAGAAATAAGAGCCTTGGAGAAGTTAACAACATGGCTGAGGATGACGGAGTTGTACCTGTTTCATTCTAAAATGTGTGGTTTCAATGACTGTGCTAGTATGATTGTAGTCTTGCTCTTGATTCTATATGTTTTTTCTCATCCTCACTGTTGCTTACATCAGCTAATGATACTTATAGGCTTAGTCTTCCAATGATACTCTGTGCTTCTTATTTCAAATCCTAGCACTGCTCAGCTCTGGCTGATGATGATACTGGAGATTGAACCTGGGACCCCAAAGCCTCATGCATGAAAGCTTTTTACAGAATCATTCTGCTGTCTCTCTTGCCCCCTAATGGCCCCATTCTACAGATGCACTAATCAAGAATTTCAAGTCTAATAAATGAGTAGCACACTTTCATTCTGAAATCATTGTAAAAGGAAGGACTTTAGCTTGGGGGGGGTGTTGAGTCTGAATCCTATGAATGTCTTCTGAGATATTCTCTTTGTGTATATGAAGATCAAATTCTGCCTGATTTAAGTCATCATTTTACACCAAGTGTGATTATACTTAAAACCACACTCAATAATAACAAGTAAAAAAAGAGAGAGAGAGAATTAAGGAATATTTTGTAATGTTATTACCCTGGAGCTTAGTCTCCTAAAAATACTTTATTCATCTCGTACAATAAGTTCTCTCTAGTAAACATTTGTTCCTTTTCCCTCTTGATTCCTGTATCAAGATTAAGAAAAGATAATCTTTTCATAGCTCAATAAATGCAAAATTCTTGCCAGCCCTAACACTGCCAGATACCATTTTGGGGATGGAAGGGGTATTTGGGAGCTATGAAGTCTCCCATAATAATCTGCACAAATTCAAAGTTTAGGAAAGAAAAATGATGGATTATGTGTGAGAGTAGAAAACCAAACAGTGTGTTATGTGTGAGCTCTTTTACCTGGTCCTTAGTAGTGTTTGTATGTACTATGTATGTACTAATTGATTGGTACTAAGAGAATGAACTCAGGTCTATATCCTTCTCAATCAAAGTATTCTGAAGAGTACAGTTAGTTCTATGTCAGGGAGTGTGCCTCCTTATGCTCCCAGCCCAGTTCCAAGTCCTGGCACAACATGGATTATCAGAGTACTGGAGAAAGATCTGGTAGTGTGGTCTCTCTCTCTCTCCCTAGCTAAATGAAAACTGGGTCAGGAGCAGTGAAATTGCATATATATAAGGACACAACTATACAATAAATATGAGAACAATATAAATATCAATAGTAGTCTGAAACTTATTCTTTTAATAGTTCTCTATTGGTGTTCCAAAACAGAAAATTGATATTGAAAATTGAGATCAGTATCTCATACTTGAAGTGACCTGGGAATAGGCAACCGTCTCCTAGGCATCCTGCAGTATGTCTTAGTGACACTTAGTGACATTTTGTTGGAATTTTGACAGAAACTTCTCCTTCTCTAGGAAAGGAGATACAAATATTTATATTTAAGAAACATCTCTTTCCAAGAAGGAATAATGATTGCAAAGCAACAAGAAGAGCTCAGTTTAAAAAAATGAAGGTTTCCCAAAGACCCCAAAGATAGCAACAAGAATCTTACTATGACTTTCCCAATGGCTATGTTCTCACTTTCAAATTAGATGGTGTGACTTAATGAATTTTTTTTTTAAAAAGCACAACCCCAACGGTCTGCCAAACCTAAGCTCAAACCCTTTTTCTTTCTGAGTTTTACTTTCTTTTTCATAGAACAATGGAACTATCAGTGCCTGATCACACAAATGTCCTGAAAAAATGCATTTAGAATGCAGAAGAACAAAAAGATGATTGCTTTCTATCTATACATCCCTCTTGGGAAATTCCTATGAAAAAAACATTGCCACCACAACAGGACACTTTGGAATTCACTAGAAGTATATTGGATCTCAGATTATAACACACACCTAGCACAGAAGTATAAGCACCTTGACCCTTACACTAAGAGTATTTTCACAATAGCATTTTTTGTTTGTTTGCTGCCAGGGTTATCACTATTGCTCAGTGCCAGCACTATAAATCCACCGAATCCACCACTCCTAACAGTCTTTTTTTCCCATTTTTGTTTCTTTTGATTTTATTTGATAGGATAGAAAGAAATCAAGAAACGAGTGGGAAATAGAGAGTGAAAGAGTAAGAGAGATACTTGCAGACCTGTTTCACCACTTGTGAAGTTTCCCCCCTTGTAGGTGGGGGCCAGGGGCTGAAACTAAAGTTCTTTTTTGGCCACTTTAATAATAATTCTAATGCAACTTACTCAAAAGCTAGTTACAACTTCTGCTTATGTCTCCCCACTTCTTCAATAATGTGAGGGTGTTTCTAGATGGCTCTCTGCTGATTGAGTGGACACTTTGTCCTGATACTGATCCATACCATCTGCTCCTCGTAACCTCCATCTCTACCTCCTCAGAACAGCCCTAAGGATGGAGAGGCCCAGGACTTTTATAATCTAGTGAAGATTCTGGAGAATTTTAATAATTTGCATCTAGGAAATGCTTAGAGCAATAAACTTGGGTAATTAACTGACTTGGCATCGCTCAAATTTCTAAGTGCAGAGAATTAATTAAAGGCAGCACTTCAAGAATTTGCACAGGGTGAATTGGGGTGAAATTGTGACAAGCGAGTGGAACAGATTGGAATAGAGATGTGTCAAGGCAGAGGTGTCTGAGAGTTGTGATGAACTTCTGGAAAAATGAGTTCAATTTATCATCTCAGCATTATCATGTGTCTTTAATTTGGTAACAGTATCTATTTAACTATGTAAGATGCTCCGCTGGACATGGACTTGAAAACCATAGTAGAACATATGGAAGGGATTCTGCTTAATATGACACATGCCTCTGAAAGCCCATTGATCTTGAGCAGTTCAAGGACATGTTTTTTTTGTTTCTTTTCTGTTGTTTTCGACGGGTTATGTTGTTTTCGCTGGGCTAGGTTGTTTTCTCCGGGCTGGCTTTACGGGCGGGTAACAGATGACCAGGGACTCATGGTTGAGCTGTAGGCAGTATCTCTTTATTCATGCAGGACGCAGCACAATCCAAGACGAGCTAAGCTAAACTCAAGTACAGTACTGTAAAACTCACAATGCTGTCTTTATATATACTTGCCAAGTAAGGTGGAAACAGGATGTGACATAGAGAGGGTGGAGAGACAAGTGACTGGTGAAAATCAGAGTGTGACAAAGAGGGGGCAGATTAGGCGAGAATCACTGAACCACAAATGCCCTGGAGGGAGGGTGGAACTTGTTAACAGTGGTTATGTAAATAGAATGAAGTGGTTATGTAAATAGAATAGTGTTAAGCAGGGGGGATTTAAACAAAATGAAACAGAAGGGGTCTCATGCATACCAACACTTTTCTGCTAATGTTTCACACTCATACCATTCCACCACTTCTAGCGTTTTGTTTGTTTGTTTGTTTTCTTAGATAGAAGGAAAGAGACAGATAGAGTGAGACAAGGAAAATTCCACAGTACCACTCCACCATTTGTGAAAATATTCCCATGAGGCAGCCAGGGCCACTAACCCAAGTCTGGCAAAGTGAGCCATCTCCTGCACCCCCCCCACACACACACACTTATTTTAAGAAATGTTCAAATAATAATGGTGGATGAGGACCTAGGTAGGGAGGGCTTAGAGTGTTCTGTGGAAAACTGAGAAATGTTACACATGTATTTTACTGTCGACTATAAACCACTAAATCCCCCCCACGAGGAAAAAAAATGTTCAAATAAATTTTAGCTGTTAAACTCTTTAACAAACATTTCTTAAAGACATAACATTGTTTGGAATGGGCAAAAAAGAACATATGGTTCATATTCTTTAGAAAGGATAAATAGGAGGAGACGATCTGAATTACATTCACAGTGAGTTAAATGCACTAACTACTTTGAGCGCTCAGAGGTAGGAATTCTTATTCACTGCTGAGGTAGTCATTTGGAAAAGAGGTCAGATAGGAATTAAAATAATCCACTCACTTTGCCATTAAGATCTCATGGTCTTATTAGCATTGACCTTGCAAGGGAGTGGGGGGATGACTTAGAAAATAGGATATGAGACTTAGGGATTTAAAGAACAAAAGTTTCTTCATATTGTTTTATTTCCAAAGTATATATAAAGTAGGTGAATGTGATACAATTTCATGGTACTATTTCAGCCTGTGACAGCTACCTACAAGATTCACTCGTTGGTCAACAAAAATTCTTTTTTTTCATTTCTTTTTTATTTTTTTATATTTTTATATTACAGAATTACATGTCAACAGAGGTTTGAATCCACACTATTCCCACCACCAGAGTTCTGAATCACTCTCCCCACTGCAATCCACCACAGTTCCCCTAAAATTTTAGACATGGGCCAACCGTCTTCTCTACAACTATCTTTCCACATTTATATATAGTTTCCTCTTCTTTTCCTGATTCAACCCTCTCTTTCCCTATAAACCACTCATGACAGCATAACTACCTCCATATGTCCCTCTTCTTTTCCTTCTCTCTCTCTGGGTGCTGATGGAGCTGGAGTGCAGAGTCCTCTTATCTTCATCCTATCACTTTTCTCCTGCTGGGAGTATGGATCAAGGTTGTTTATGGGGAGCAGAAGGTAAGAATTCTGGCTTCTGTAGCTGCTTCTCCATTGAGCATAGGCTCAACTCAAATTCTCATATCAAAACACTCCATTTATGAAGGCAACAGAATGATCAGTAAGCCATTCATAGCTGAATGGAAAGTCCCAGTGTCTGACAAAAAGGAGTTTCTTGGTGCATGTATCCTGCTCCATCCTCATTTGTTTAATTTGGGGTCAAGGACTAACTCTGTAGATACCCACATCGTTCAGCATACATGGCCCAGAAGGCTTGAGACAGGCTTCCCTGCACCCATAGGCTTGACAGGTTTCCCGGTAAGAATCTTGCTGTGCCACTGTTCTTCAAACTGAAGAGTGAATGGGTCTCCCACTTAGCAGAAGCTCATCATATTTGTTCTATTTATTTCATGAGATAGATGTGGAGAGAGAGAGAGAGAGGGAGAGAGAGAGAGAGAGAGAGAGAGAAAGAGAGAGAGAAGTCAAGGGAGGGGGAAGGAGACTAGAGCAGCACTTCAGCACATGCAGTAACATGGATCAAACTCAGGACTTTGTTCTTCCAAAATCAGAATTCTGTCATTATGTCACATCTCGGGCCATCACTCCCCAGTGATGACCAATAAAATAAAATAAAATAATATGATTAGGTAAGGTTTGATGGTGTGCCACATATCCCCAGAATAACCAGACAGCATAAGTAGAGAACTTTCTGTAATATGCAGTTGACACATGTCACTTTGCTGTGAGAAAGCCTAAAGGAGAAGTGACTTGCCCAATGTCATGAGGCTATAGTTCCATCTGTTTGGATCTGCAGCTCAAGGGCAGCTTGTTTCCCAGGTATGGGCATTGTCCCACATTATGAAGCCTAAGCAGGCTATAGCTCCCACCACCTCCCAATGAATGGCCACTGCACAGCTCACATTCAGGCATCTACTTTGCAGCCATCACTGTTGAGAATGTTAAAGCCAGCACAGAGCAGATGGAGCATTTTTCCATTTTCCCATTCCTGATGGGTAGCATTAGGCCCCGCCCACACCCACATCACAGAGATGCTGAGGCCAGTGGCAGCAGACAGGGGACAGCAAGCATGACCAATGGCTTGGAGAGCCATCATTGCCCTGGCAGCAGCAGCAGCAACTCCTTCATCTGGAGCAGCAGCCAGGGGTTATGACTGACTACCTGCAAAGCCGAGCCACCCAGGAAGTGTTCCCAGAACAAGATGACATTTAGCAAAGACTCCCAAATAGTCCTTGTGAATACCGTCCTGTGAATTTTCTCACAGTCCTCTTACAATTTGCCTTATTTTTCTTCCCCTTTGTAAACTGAGAATGGAAAAGCACCATCATCTTTTTAAGTTTGGATGCTCAAAAATATTTCAATGTTTGATGCATGTTTGAACCTTAATGTGAGGTAGAAAAATTCATGTTAGTGTCTTAGAAATAGTTTATCTTTTTGGTTGAGATATTTTGAATAGCAAACAAACAAAAATAGAAAAGCTACAATTGGGACACAGGCAGTTGTTCTAACCTGGCAAATAAAACAAAATAATCAGTTTTGCTACTGGGTATCTTTTGGGTTTTTCCCAGACTATATTAAAAATTAATCCGTTTATGTCGTACCGGTACTGGGAGAATACAACTGTACCCTATGACAACAGCAGCCTTGTGGGACATTTCCTCAGTTAAAAAGAACTAATCATTTTACATCCACAACATAATTGTCTTCCAGTTTTACCCAACACTATTGCCAAAGATATAGGCTCTTCTCAAAATTAGCCTTGTTTCTAAAGTCCAGATGAGAAAAATATTGGAGACTAAAATAAGGCTCATAATGCAGTGACAGAGAGAAGAGAATTGGCTAGAAATCCAGGCATAGAAACTATATTGCTTCTAACATTTATAGAATGGACAAAAGGGAATAGACAAAAGGGTTACTGTAGGCAACTGACTAAGAACAGTTAGAGAAGCAAGAGAAACTAACGGTGTGGTGCTATGCAACAAAAATAAATAAATAAATACATATTTTTTAAAAGAATAGTTTCCCCAGAGGAAGCCAGCCAGTTTCCATTATGAGAGAGAAGAGAGGGGGAAAGGAGGGACACTCGGAAGTGTAATAAGTGTAGTTGTGACAGAAGGGAAGTGAAGGGGGCTAGGTGGTGGCATACCTGGTTAAGCACCAGTAGTAACAAGTGCAATGTCCCTCACAAGGTTCCAGATTTGAGCCCCCAGCTCCTACCTGCAGGGGAAATGATTTACAAGCAGTGAAGCAGGTCTGCAGGTATCTTGTCTTTCTCTCTCCCTATCTATCTTCCCCTCCTTTCTTGATTTCTCTGTTCTATCCAATAAAATGGAAAAGATAGTCACCAGGAGCAGTGGATTCCTAGTACTGGCACCAAGCCCCAGTAATAACCCTAGAGGGGAAAAAAAAAAAAAGGACAAAAAGGGCCATAGAAAAATGGGCAAATATACATAGATAGATGATAGATAGATAGATAGATAGATAGATAGATAGATAGATAGATAGTCGATCCATATCTGTGACCATGGGAGAACTAGTGCAGCTTCCAGTAGAGAAGATGGGACACAGAACTCTGATAAAGGGGATGATGTGGAATTATGCCCTATTTTGTAAATCAATATTTACTCATGAAATTAGTAGACTTACTGTAGTGTACAGAAATAGAAAAATAGAAAAATAGAAACATATATAATGGATCTGGCACTTGAGATATCATTACTGACTTGACAAGAGGTTTTAGATGGGAGTTGCTACCTAACTGAAATATATGAAAACTTATTCATGGAGGTAAATGCAACGGCACCTTACAACAAATGTTTATTATACATTCTGAGTGTTTTTTTTTTTTATGGATTTGGATAACCCAGAGTGACATACCCATATTATGACTTCATTCTATTTTTAAAAAGTGAGGGGAGGGGAGGAGGGAAAAGAGGGGGAGCAGGACAGGAACTCTCTCAACCCACAACACTGTATTAGTCATCCATTAAAATGGAAGCAGAAGCAAAGGTTGTTTAAAGCATTGTTTCACTCATTCAGATAAATGTACCAGCAGAAGTCAATTATAATACTTTTCAGGAGCCTTTGAAAGCCAGTCCACAAGCACATTAAATAAAATTTAGAACACCAGAAAAAGAAACTGCATATTTCTTGCCCTTCTTCACACCTGGAATGAATAATGTGACATGAGAATCCTGACTAAATCACAGCATGAGTGTATCCGACAACTGAAATTGCACCACCATTGCTCACTTTGCTGATCAGGGAGCGTTGATTGTGCCCTCCTGGAAGTAGGAATCAACAAAAGCATCTCAGGGTGTAAGACACCATGCTCTTTGCTCTTTCTTAACAGGTACTTTTGTGGCTTCCACACCCATGCTTGTGTTTACAACTGCACACTGGAAAAGCGTGCCTACCATCTGTCAACTCCTCCATCCCCTTTCTTTCAGGGATGAGATGCAAAAGGAAACAGATTCTTTGAAAGAGAGAGAAAGAGAGCTAAAGTGAGTGGGTGAGAGAAGACATATCAAACCTTACTCATTTTCTGTTTCACAAAATAAAACCGCCTCCCATTTCTTGTTCTATTCTTTCTTCTTTCTCTAAAGGCATCAAGAAAGGAGATAAGGGGCATGGATGGACTTGCCTCCTGCACACCTGTCAGTCATCCTCCTCCTTCAGCCCTACTGCTTCCTCTTCTGCAGTGGCTGGTGGGCTTTTAAATCAGCAATGCTGGAGTGTGTGTGTGTGTGTGTGTGTGTGTGTGTGTGTGTGTGTGTGTGTCTGTGCACATTGACACTTATTCATACATTCACATGTATTTATACATAAGGACAAGGCTGAAATATCTATTTTGTCTGATTTTGTACAAAACAATGCTTTTATTAATCACTTGTCTATTCCCTAGCTCCCAGAGACCCTCAAAATTACTATTCTTGTACCCTTAAGGACTTTGATCTTATAAAAATCCTTAAGATTTTGGCTCTGTTTTATCTAAACAGTGACCTCCAATCTACAGTTCAGGAATATATTCATGGTTTGGATGAAAAAATGTATACTCAGTCTTTCTTTGTTTTCTAGAATATTGCTTGTTGAATTTAAAACTTCAAAAATTCCCTCAGCGGGTAAAACTTGTCAGGAAGGAGAATGAAAAGCACAGCAGGGGGCATGGGTTCTTAAAGGTCAGAAATGGCTCTCTGGATAGCTGTTTTTGCCATTTCACTGCCCTGGGGGAGCTCTTCCTTTACTCTTCCTTTACTCCTGATGAGCATTCACTTCTCAGAAGGCAGATCTGTCTTTCCTCCTCATTTATCCTGCTGACCTGTGTCTTAATTCCCTCCACATAAACAAGAATGATAAAGGAACCCATCACCGCCTCACAGAGCAAATGAGAAAATAAGCCAGACTCATCCCTTCAGTGTTCCTAATTCTCACACCTTTCTCTGGTTCTTGACCAGTGTAGACTGAAAAGGAAGGTCTTCTAATGATGTACAAACATTGAACAGCCAAGTGACAGCAATATCCAAAGTTACCCAGAGAGACTATCTAGTGTTCAGAGGAAAACAAACACCACCCCCTTCCCTTTCCCAAGGAAGAAATACTTACATTCACAGGATCTGGGAACAGAAAACCACCAGAGGACCAAGTTGAAATTGAGCATCCACATTTTAAGCCTTTCAAATGTCCCTCCCTTAGCTGACACTATCATTTTAATTTACCCTGGTGTTTGTGATCTATCATTGGAACCATTTGATAGTTTGACCATTATTTTCCCATTAGGCCATTTTCAGGTTCACTGCAAACATAAAATGCTTGCACTATTTCATATGAAAAGACCTTCGTGCCTTGTGCTTTATCCCTGAGTAATGAGTTCTTAAGCAAGTCAGGGTGGAATCTCCCTGCTGATGCAGAATAGAAAAGAGCCTGAAAGATGACCCAGTATGTAGGAGAAAATCACAACTGAGGAGCAATGCAATGGATCCAACACATGGAGTATCTTACTTAAAGAGTCACCACTCCACAAAGCTTACATTTAAGGGTACTTCACACTTTTGACAAATGCTGAGGCAAAGCCCAGGTCAACTTGTCTTTCACCATTTACATCTTCACAATACCAGCAGTATTCTTTGGGAAAATGAATAAAGATACTATACCCAGCATAAATCCAAAAGACACTCCAGAAAAGACAAGGGTATAAAATCAGTCAGTCTATAAGATCATAAATACTTTGGGCTATGAGATAGCTCAGCTAGTAAAGGACACACTTTGCCCTCCTAGAAAACTTGGGTTTGACTCTGGAGTAATAGCAGTTGCTTTTCTCTCCTCTCCCTGGTCAGCTAAGAATATCAAAGAAGATCACCTGAGACCACAACAGGACAAGACTAGGCCTGCTTTGGGAACCCATCATGTCACCAGTGAGTGAAAACACATGTAGTTCATGGACAGAGAGGGGCCTAAGGAAAGATTCCTAGGGCTAAAGTCTGTGTCTACTCCCAAGCAACTACTAACAATCCAGCAGTTTTACAATTGAGGAGCTACCTCCAGTCTGTTTTACCAACAAAAAGACTGCTGAAGGGAGGAGAGAACTCCCCTACAAGTCACCAAATGCAACTGTGAGTCTCCATTGCTACTGTCCCTCAGATGCTGGAGCAGCAGTGGGGAGGCCCCGTGCTGACATAAGGGGACCAAGAACTGACCAGGAAACTCAGGAGAAGATCTACACCCCGGTGGTCCAGCAGTGTGGCTGTATAATGGGAGCCTTTCCACATTGTTCTCCTAACGAAAACACATTGAATAATTGTCTCAGAACCCACAGACTACAAACACAACTTGTTTAGAAACTAACAGGGCCAAGCAGTGTTTCCTGGCTTGGTTCTGGATGCTGGCAGAGAAAGTGACTTGAGTCCAGGGATTTGTATCCTTGGGGCATGGGAGTCTCTTTTCGTAACCACTGTTCTATCTCTACCCCACCCTGCTTTAACTCTTGGTTGTGAGCTAAAAAACCTTCCTATAGGTTAAAAAAAAAAAACAACACCTCAGGCCATCACAGCCTACAGGGAAGAAAAAGATCAAAAGTGGTTTTAACAGCCACTGTGCTTCAACTCAGGGATTGAGATAACATTAAAACAACTGTTAATTTCCACAACTATAAACTCTTTAAGTACCTTACTTAGACACAAGTCAATACAGGCAAGTGTGATCAGTGGATTGAAAAATACATAGAGAGGGACTTCATAACACACTATATACAATGGTTAAACCAAGAAGAAACATTGGAGAAATGAGCCAGGACAAAAGCTCAGATAAAATCCCCCCCAAAGGTAGAAGCATATAAGAATGAGGACAAAATCCAAACACTAACTGAGACATTAGTAACAGGAGTGAGGAAAGAGTTTGAAAGAAATGTCATCATAAATATGCAAACAACAAATGAGATTCTGAAAGAAAACACTATCACTAGCTAATTAGAGAGCTGAAAGCTGAAGTAGCTGAGCTAAGAGTACAACTAGTTGAACAAGCTAATGCAATATCAGAACAGGGTACCAAAATAGCTGAGCTAAATAAAACAATAGAAGGGACAGAAAATAGAATAAACGAGACAAAAAAAAGAATTAGCAAGATCAAGGATGAATTAGAGAAAACTAAGAAAGAAGTAAGCTATCTCAAAAAGAAATTAAGAGATACTGAAAAAAATCAACAGAAACATATGGAATGACTTCAAAAGAAATATTATATATATTATAGGCCTAACAAAGGAAGAAAGAGAGGGATGGGAAGAAAGCATTCTACACGACATAATAGATGAGAACTTCTCTAGTCTAGACAACATAAAAGACATAATGGTTCAAGAAGCTCAGAGGGTCCCACACAGAATTAACCCAGAATTAAGGACATCAAGACACATCATATTTAGAATGAAAAAGAATAAGGATAAAGAAAGGATTCTGAAGGCTGCAAGAGAAAAAACAGAGTCCCCTACAGAGGAAAACCCGTAAGATTAGCAGCAGATTTCTCCACACAAACATTACAGGCTGGAAGAGAATGGTAAGATATATATCGAGCTCTCAATGAGAAAGGCATTCAACCAAGACTGGTGTATCCTGCTAGACTGTCATTCAGACTAGATGGTGGCATAAAAACTTTCTCAGACAAACAATAGTTGAAGGAATCAACTATCACCAAGCCTGTCCTGAAAGAAGTTCTGAAAGGTCTCCTATAAACAGTCAGATCACCATAAACATGCCATATATCAGAACACTCTAAAAATCTACAATAATGATGTTAAAATATATTCATTCTATAATATTAATAAATGTCAATGGCCTGAATGAACCTATTAAAAGGCACAGAGTATGAAGATAAATAAGAAAACACAACTCAACCATATGCTCTCTACAGGAATCTCACCTAACTCAACAAGACAACATAGACTCAAAGTGAAAGGATGGAAAACTATCATACAAGCCCATGGACCACAAAAATAAACAGCAGAAACAGCTATTCTCATATCTGATATGATAAACCTTAAAATAAATAAAATTTTAAAAGATAAGGAAGGATATTACTTTGTACTCAGAGGATCAGTCAATTAGGAGGACTTAGCAATCTTCAACATCTATGCACACAATTAGAGGCCATGTAAATACATCAAACATCTACTGAAAGAGCTACAGCAATATATTAATAGCAACACCATAGGGGACTTCAACACACCACTCTCTCAACTTGATAGATCATCCAGGCAGAAAATCAATCAAGAAACAAGGAAGCTAAATGAAGAGATAGATAAACTAGAACTATTAGACATTTTCAGAGCCATTCACCCCAAGAAACTGAAATACACATTCTATTCAAGTTCACATGGGTCATTTTCAAGGATAGGCCATATGTTAGGCCACAAAGACAGTGTCAGCAAATTCCAAGAGCATTGAAATCATCTCAAACATCTTTTCAGACCACAGTGGAATTAAATTAACATTTAACAATAAACAAAAAGTTAGTAAAAGTCAACTCAGTAGTACACTACTTAACAACTACTGGGTCAAAGAGGCAATTAAGGAAGAACTCAAAATTAACCTACTCTATGACCCTGAAATTCCTCTCTTGAGGATATATCCTAAGGAACCCGATACATCAATCCAAAAAGATTTGTGTATACCTACGTTTATAGCAGCACAATTTGTAGCAACCAAAACCTGGAGGCAACCCAGGTGTCTGACAAAAGATGAGTGGCTGAACAAGTTGTGCTATATACACACAATGGAATACTACTCAGGTATTAAAAATGGTGATTTCACCATTTTCAGCCCATCTTGGATGGAACTTAAAGAAATCATGATAAGTAAAATAAGTCAGAAACAGAAAGATGAATATGGGATGATCTTACTCACAGGCAGAATTTGAAAAACAAGCTCAGAAGAGAAAGCACTAAGCAGAACTTGGACTAGAGCTGGTGTATTGCACTGAAGTAAAATACTCTGGGGTAGGTGGTGGGGAAAGTTCAGGTCTGGAACAGGATGGCAGAGGACCTAGTGAGGGTTGTATTGTTGTGTGGAAAACTGAGCAATGTTATGCATGTACAATATATTGTTTTTACTGTTGACTGTGAAGCATTAATCCCCCAATAAAGAAATTAAAAAAGAAGACTTGGATTTGAACCCCTAACCCACATAGGAGCCCCAGCATAGGATAAGCTTCACAAGTGTTGGATCAGTGCTGAGGCATTCTTTCTTCTCTCCCTATCTCTTTTCCTCTATCTAATATAGTCAGGAGCAGTGGAATTGTACATTCACGGAGTCCTGGTGATAACCCTGGTGGCACAAAAAGTAACATATATATGTAATTTATGTATATTAGATACAAATATATGTTGTTTAATATATAAATATTATATATAAACATGTATACATAATATTTATGTATACTATATATTCACAAAATGAGAGTGACAATCTGTGTTTACCTGATAATGGCACATTCATATATTGGTCTGAGCATCATTCTTGCCTCTTCTTTTTCTCATACCTCCTGCAATTAATTCTCTGCAACCCCATCAGCGGATAAGCTCCACTGTCCAAGCATTCCCAGCACTTGCTTCCTTGCTCTTCCTCAAAATCAATAGCCACATGTCATCCTCAATATCTTTACGCTCCTCTCTTCAGAATGTGAATTCTGCTGCCTCCACACCACTGGCTGGATTCTTCACCTCCTCAGCCCTTCACAGAAATGCCAGGTGAAGAGAGAGGCTCCCCTCCCCCTCACTGCTGCACACCATTCATCATCGCCAGGCTCTCCCAGCAACACCTGCCTTTCCCTTCCTAACAGGCTCCCCAATGCTTCCCACCAGCTGGCATAAAATGTGCACAATCTAATTTCTCTTTATCCCTTTCTCCCCACTGGAATGTATTCAGTTGAACCATTTGAAATTTGCAGAGGACACAAGTGATTGAATATTCACAATTTCAGTAAGCATGATTCAGTGGCTTTGGGGGGGATCAAATATAATCTCAGCTAAAATTCTTTTTATTTTTTAATTTATTTTTTATTTAAGAAAGGATAAATTAACAAAACCATAGAATAGGAGGGGTACAACTCCACACAGTTCCCACCACCAGATCTCCATATCCCATCTCCTCCCCTGATAGCTTTCCCATTCTCTATCCTTCTGGGAGCATGGACCCAGGGTCGTTGTAGGTTGCAGAAGATGGAAGGTCTGGCTTCTGTAATTGCTTCGCCGATGAACATGGGCGTTGACTGGTCGGTCCATACTTCCAGTCTGCCTCTCTCTTTCCCTAGTAGGGTGGGTCTCTGGGGAAGCGGAGCTCCAGGACATTTTGGTGGAGTCTTTAGTCCAGGGAAGCCTGGCCAGCATCCTGATGGTATCTGGCACCTGGTGGCTGAAAAGAGAGTTAACATACAAAGCCAAACAAATTGTTGAGCAATCATGAACCCAAAGGTTGGAATAGTGGAGAGGAAGTGTTAGGGAGGTTACTCACTGCAAATTCTAGTGTACTTCTGCTTTCAAGTATATATTTTACAGCAGTTTATGGATACGTGTGAACATATGCTCTCTCTCACAGAACCTGGTCTATATCTAGGTTTTGGAACTTTGTTAGAAAGTGAACCACCTGAGATGGAATTAGAGAATACTATGAAAGGAAAGGTCTCACCCGAGTAATGAAGCTGAAGGGTTGTCATTCCACATGTGAAGTCTCTGGACAGTCTGAGCTGAAGCATGTTGAGGTGGCAATCGCGTTGATTAGGTTGCGATCAGCAGATGCAATATTATTTGATATGGATTGGGAGAGGCATGTGGGAAAGTGGGCCCTATCCAAAGGTTCCAGGACTGGGGGAAATAGAGGCTCTATAGTGGAGATGTGAGGTTCCTGCTGTCTTAGGGTTCAAAAAGACAATGGATAGTTAATGCTATCATCACATTATTTGGTAATTGGGTTAACTTTGAAAAGTCCTTTTGTTAGGGTTTGCTGTATAGTACCCAGTATCTTGTATATAGCTGTGCCATTGGTTGCTTCTGATCTACTTGGTCTAGGCTTTTGAGAGAGTCCGGATATCAAATACACAGCTTATATATTAAAAAGACTCAGTCTGTGTTTTAAAAACTTCAAGACATACAATTAATTTTCCCCCTCTCATATTAATTAACTAGTGATTTATATGACTACACTTTACTAGGAGTGTACATAAACACCATTCCCACCACCAAAAGACTGTGACCCATCCCACCCACCCACCCCCACCCAGCTAAACTTCTATGTACAATTAGCATGGTACTCAGACCAGGTTTTCTGCTTCAAGGTCAGTTCTACCCTTCAGTTCTGGGGCTTTATTCAAACTGAGACTTGAGACGATATAGGATGAAAGAAATCATGACAAGTGGGAGGGGGTCAGTGGCACACACAGTTAAGTGCACATGCTATCATGTATAAGAACATGGGTTCAAGCCCGCTGAAGAAGGTCTCCTGCTGTCTCTCTTTTCTTTCCCTATCTCCACTCCCCTCTCAATTTACCTTTGTCTTGTCAAATAAAACAAGAAATGAATAAAATAAATAAATAGAGAAAGTAGCTTCAGGGAGCAGCTAGTCACTGAGCCCCAGCCATAACCTTGGTGGCAGGTAAATTAATATATACAAATTAAATTAATTTTTAAAAAGTGGAGATGGAACAAAGCTATCAGTCACTTACTGTGTCTATCTTACACCAATCAGGCTGCTGAGAATGGCAGACGAGAAGGCTTATCAGCAGCAGAAATCTGCATTATAGCTCATAGTTCTAGAGGCTGAAAGTCTAGGACAAGGGACTGGCAGATCTGGTGTCCAGTGAGGGTCTTTTTCCTGATTCACAGACAATCTATCCTCTCACAGCATTCTCATATGCCAGAAGCTTGAGGTTACATTCTGGAGTCTTTTGTGAGGACTTCACTTAATACTCACACCATGCATGAGGATGTCATCCTCATGAACTTAACTCTTCCACGAGGTCCCACCTCCTCATGACATTTGATGAGGACACAAATATTCACTTCATAACAGTGCCCTTGTTTCTGTCTTAGAGTTGAGGAATCTGTTGGATCAAAGGTTAGGTGAACAAGGAAAGACTGAGGTTCAGGGAGTCAGATGGTCTGAGGCAGTGTCTCTGAAAAGTAACACAGAGTGGAGCTTTGGTGGACTCTGGGGACTGTGTGTCCTCTGCTTTCACTTACATTCCAGAGAGGCGAGGACACTCCAAATCAGGGCTGTGTCTCTGAGAGGACCCAGCTCTAGACTACAGTGGAGACAGATGTGATGGTCTTACCAAGAAATACTAGAGCTGGGCTGGCAAGATAGTATAATGATTATGTAAACAGACTTTCATGACTGAGGTTCCAAAGTACCTGGTTCAAGTCCCAGATAATTCCCCATATCCCAGAGCTCAGCAATGCTCTGGTGGTTCTCTCTCTCTCTCTCTCTTTTTCTGTCTCTCTCTCTCTCTCTCCTTCCCTCTCCTCTGTGTATCTCTCATTAAAAATAAATCAATAAAATAAGTTTTAAAACAAGAAATATTAGAAGTTCATAAACTTCCTTTTTTCATACACACTTGGAATCACTTTATTATCCTTCTCTCTCCCATTGTCATCATGTCACCATCTGTAGGAATAATCATTCAAAACTGTAACATTTTATGTCATCTTAAAACATGGAGCAATTTAAAAATTAAAATGCTGTCTGCTCCTTCTTGCTAACATCTCAGCATTTTCCTTGACTCTCTGACCTTCATTTTTGACAAGAAACACTTCTGTAAAGTGGCCAAAGATTTCAGTCTAACAGCCATTCAGGAGCTATCCTCATACAAATGCGGGTGTAGAACTGCTTTCTGACCTGACTCATTTTTCTCTGTATCATATGGTATTTGCAGCCTGATTTCAAACATCCATCCAAAATCCAGAGATATATTATAACGTCTATGGCTTTCCAGAAAAGGAACAAGTATACAGTTCACACAAGAATAAGCAAGCTCTTGAAAACAGGCAACAGTGCGGGGTGGAGAGATAGTTTAATGTTTATGTAAAGAAGACTCTCATGCCTGAGGCTTAACGGTCTCATGTTTAATTCCTAGCACCACCATAAACTAAGTCTAAGCTGTGGTCTGCTGACGCTCTGTCTCTCTCTCTCTCTCTCTCTCTCTCTCTCTCTCTCTCTCTTTCATCTCTCTCTCTCTCTTTCATTAAAATAAAACAAATAAAATATGGAGGCTGGGTGGTGGCACATGTGGTTGAGCGCATGTTTAACAATGTGCAAGGAACCAGCTTCAAGCCCCAGTCCCCACCTGCAGGAGGAAATCTTTGTGAGTAATGAAGCAGTAGTACAGGCATCTCTCTGTCTCTCTTCTCTATTTCCCTCTATCCTTGGATTTCTGGGTGTCTCTATTCAATAAATAAAGATTTTTTAAAAAGTTCTAACTATTAAAAATAAATAAGTAATATATATATATATATATATATTTAAATAGGCAACAGTCCACCAATTAATATTCACTGATGATTCACTAAGTAGATTGGTATGTAGTGCTTTACTTCTTTTAGGATTTCCCATATTCCTAATACTGGCTGAAAACAGAACTAATCCTTTTCAAGTCATGTTATCTGATAACAAGTATGACTCTAGCAAATGTTATATAAATAAATACACCAGAAAATTAGAAGCCCAGGACAACTATTTACAAGAGAAAGAAAAAGAAAATAGTTCTTTTAGAGAGCGTATTGAGGAGAAATGGGCTAACACTTGCATTTTAGATAAAATACAACTTTAGGGGTAATTTTATTAGAAACTATACATTATCTGTATTTCCACACTGGAAACATAAAAGTCTTAAAATAGAAAGCCTTTTTTCCCCAAGATAATCAGTCACCATCATCAGACATAAAATGTATAACATACCTTCTTTGTACCAAATGGTCACATTTCTAGAATATTTGAGAAACCTTTTGGAATGATGAATATGGTTCTTATCAAACATTTTATACTGTATGTTAGTGCAAATTCATTTATAACTGACAGGGTGATAAAGGAAATTAACATCATTCTATATAGGAAAACACTGAGAGCAATTTAATATACTTTAACTTTTGATATTCCAAAGAATAAAAATCAAACAACTACAGCATGCTGTCTCCACCTTGGGAAGACCACTTTCCATCATACTGGGTGAAGTCAGTGGATCTTCATTTGGCTTGTAAACTCAAGCATCACTTAAAAATAGTTTTACTGGGGCCAGGCATTAGCATGCATAGTGCAAGAGTAAGGACCCATGCAAGGATCCTGGTTCAAGCCCCCAGCTCCCCACATGCAGGGGAGTCGCCCTATAAGCTGTGAAGCAGGTCTGCAGGTGTCTTTCTCTCCTCTTTCAATTTCTCTCTGTCCTTTCCAACAGTAACAACAATGGGAAAAAAGAGGGCCGCTAAGGGCAGTGGATTTGCAGTTTAGGCACGGAACCCCAGCCATAACCCTGGAGGCAAAAAAAAAAAACAACAAAAAAAACCTTTTTCCAGGGCTCCCCCTTACGCACCATCAATCTTTCCACTTCTTATAATTTCACTGAAAATTCTTCTTCTTCTAAGTCTGATTCTCCCACCTTCTCTCTGAGCTTCAGTATATGTCAATGCCTGCAACTTCTTCTAGTCTTTACTTTGCCACAATTTTTATACTTCCTAACTGTTCCCTGCCTTCTCCCGCAACTCCATTTACCCAGCCTGCCATGAAGCATCGAGCCTTGTACTGTACTTTTCATTGCGGTTAATGAAGGCGTGAAGCATCGAGCCTTGTACTGTACTTTTCATTGCGGTTAATGAAGGCGCCATTCACACTGTTCCCCCAAAGAAACTAAAACATTTCCTCTATCACCTTTTTCATTTTCCTTTTAATCCAGTCAGTTACCAAGTCTTGATGCCATAGCTCCCAAATATGGCCTAGGTCTCTCTGTTCTTCATTATCCCTGCTTCCTTTGGGTATGACTTAGAATACTGCCATCACCACCTTCTTCCTACTTGCTATTCTTGCTGTTTTAAGGGGCCTTCAAGGTTACTTTCAGAGGAGTATTTCAGAGTTATAAATATGGCCATGTGGCTAGTTTCTTTGCTTCTTTTGATGGTTTTAAAATTAAAAGTTTTTAAAAATATATCGTAGGATTCACTCCATCATCTTCAAGATGGAACATAGAGCCTCTATATGGTATTTGCATGGCAGATGTGAAGTTTCAGGACCTGAAGCCTGACTTTAAATTTTCTGTCTTTATGGTAACCCATGCCAGTCAATATGATCTCAAAATGTATAAATCAAGGAGGTACTAATCCTGCCATCCTCAACACTGATCAGGTAACAGTAAAAGTACTAGATTCTTAGCATTATATAGAGCTTAAAATATAGACTCTGCACGGTCAATCCCCTGTCCCCAACTGCAGGAGTCGTGAAGCAACCATGCTGTAGATATTTCTCCTTCTCTGAGTCTTTCTTCCTTACTCTCTTCTTCTCTCTCTCTCCCTCTCTCAAAGAAATATCCACTGGAAGCAGTGAAGCCATGAAAGCAACAATTATTGCTCCAGTGATTACCTTGGTGGCAATAATTAAGTAAATAAGAAAGCAAGTAGACTCAATGTAGGTAGCTGGGCTTCATATTCTGGCTTCTCCACTTATCAGTTCTTTGTTTTGAGCTAAGTTAATGTCCCAGTTCTTTAATGTCCACATCAGTAAGGTAAGAATCACAAAATTTGTCTTGCAGAGGCTTTGTACTGGATAAATTAATTAAAATGCACACAGCATTATTGATTAATAAACTAGTAGCATATGTCAATGATACTTTAGAAGAGGTATTAACCACCAAATGGAGCATAAACTGTGGGGATGACTTGAATAAGAAGCTGATATTTTGTGGTGTAAAGAGCAATTAGACTATCTGACTCCTAGTGAAAAAGAAAAAAAAAAGAACTAGATAGCATGTAGTCCAAAGTGAAGAAATGTTGCAAGAGTATTACAGCTGTGTTGAAACATCTGGAAAGCAATCCAATATGTAGAGTCAATAGCAATAGGAGATTTCTAGGCAGACAGATTGCAGTTCAAGTTATGGAAACACTTGGCTAAAATAGAAGTATCCTATAGCATTGTCTCCAGAGAAAGGGGATCCCTCACTACTAGTATTAATTTGAATTACAGTGTAAATTCCTCCTTTGAGATATTCTAAAGAGATGGTGCATAAGATACAATGGAGAAGGTCTTGCTGGTCTCAGAAGAGAACAGGGCTAGCTTACTAGTTACCAATAAAAAGATATTCATACTAACTAAAATTTTTGGCAAATCCTATGAAGCACAATAAGCTTATAATGAACTGACACCAGTTTAGGTTAATTTAGTTTCCTTCAGTAGGCATTGATTACACAGTGCTCTGTACACTCTAATTCCAGGATCTAACACAACATCTGAAGCAACCTCCCCAGCCCAGTGATTCATGATGGAAATGCTCATCAAGTGAATTCAAGTGGCAGCTATCCCTGGCTATTGCAGCTGTGTTTCCTTTTGTTTCTTAGAGAAGTTCCTTGAAAGAAACGATGACCATTTTCTCCTTCTGCAATTGGTCTGCAGTGTTTATTTCCATTCATTAGCATGATTTTTGAAAGCACAATGCCACATAGGAGTCTGGTAAAAGTTTCCTTTGGATGCCAAATATCAGTTTAAATAAGGTGAACATGTCCAGCAAGAAAGAAATGGGTGGCATTTTAAGCCTGAAACAACTAAAGCTTTGGTACATCCATCAAGAAGAAGTACTCATGTTTCTTCTATGTGCCAATGGTAATTTCACATAATTTACCTTCTTGGCCTAGCTTGGGTGGAGCTTGAAGGAATCAGGTGAAGTGAGATAAGCCAGAAAGAGAAGGATGAATATGGGATGATCTCACTCATGGACAGAAGTTGAGAAATAAGAACAGAAAGGAGAAACACTGAGTAAACTTGGAGGTTGGGGTGCTCAGGTCCTGGTGCATGATGGTGGAGGCGAAACTAGGCTAGAGGGAGAATGTTTTACAGAAAACAGAAATTTTACACATACACCAACAACCGTGTTTACTATATATCATTAATCCCCTCAATAAAAATAATAACAGAGAAGCCTACAAAGCATACTTAATTGACAACTCAAAGTCACAGAGTGGGCAAGAGGGAAAGCTGAGATCCATTATGGATGAAATTCAAGGGCACAGAAACCTGTTTCAGCCATGTTACAACTCGCTTCTCACCTCCTTCCGTCTCACTGCCTGCATCTTAAATGCTCAGGATGCCTTAACCCTTGAGAGTAGGGAAAACCAGTGTGTCATTCTCCATAGTCCTGAACTACCTTTCTTCCATAGGAACATTAAGGTTAATTTTTTTAGAGACAGTGAGAGAGAGAGGGAGAGAGAGAAATAGAGAGAGAGAGAGAGAGAGAGACCACAGCACCAAAACTTAATACATTGGGGGCCAGACTTGAACCTTGGTTGCACATATGACAAAGCAGCACACTACCCAAGTAAGGTACTCTGCTGGCCCAGAGGTCAATTTTTTTTTTATCTAAATATAATACTTGATGTTAATATCTGGATTGTACTTCAATCTTTGACCCTGATTCATCTACTTGTTCTAGACTAGCCAATTAGGATGTCCTTCCCTGTAACTTTACCCTTCTCAAAGGCAACTCCTGTCACCTGCCACCAGACACTTCCTTTGTACCACCACCATGACAAAGTGTGTGTTATGATTTAATTATTACTTTCCAGCTGGGGTAATATACACTGTGCTGTGATTAGTTATGAAAGGCATGGCATCAAGTTAGACATAAACAGGGGTCTGTGCTATAGACTGATGCTCAGGACATGGGAATGGCTGTGATGTGGAATTCAAGACATTGTGAGTCATGAAGTGCCGGTCCCTGTTCGGGCACCATTATGCCAGGCTAGCTTGCAATGAAGGGCTCCATAAAAGACTACTTTAGGGCTCTGGAGATAGCATAATGTTTATGCAAACAACTTTTAATGTCTGAAACTCTGAGATCCTAGGTTCAATCTTCAGCATCACCATAAGCCAGAGCCAAACAGTGTTCTGATAGAAAAGAGAAATATATATTGCTTTGAAAAACAGTTTTGAACTAAAAGAGAGAAAAAGCAAGGACACTTGGAAAGGTGTCAGTGTGACTTAGGAAGTGGAGTCAGGACTACAGGAAAAATGGGCAAAAAAAAGAGAGAGAGAGAGAGATAAGTAGATAGTGATACAATGTAAAGTAAACCCATATCTGTGACCTTGGGAGAACTACCGCAGTTTCCAATAGAGGGAATGAGGACACAGAACTCTGGTGGTGACAACAGTGTGAAATTGTACCCCTGTTACCTTATAATCTTATAAATTAATATTAAGTCAATGATAAAAAGCAGTTTAAAAAACCAGTTTTTAGGGGCCAAGTGGTGGCATACTTGGTTAAGCACACATGTTACAGTGTATATGGACCTGTGTTCAAGCCCCCAGTCTCCATCTGCAGGAGGAAAGCTTCACAAGTGGTGAAGCAGGGCTGCAGGTGTCTCTCTATCTCTCTCTTTTCTACCACTCCCTTCCCTCTCGAATTCTGGCTGTCTTTATCCAATAAATAAGTAAATATAATTTTTTTAAAATTTGCATTCTGGAAAGCAGTACAGTGAATAAGCACTGAACTCTAAAATCTAAGGTCCTGAGTTTAATTCCTGACATCACATGTGCCAGAGTGATGTTCTGGTTCTCAAGGTGGGTAATGGTTTACTGTACAGGTATTAATTGTTGACATAAACAAATTAGAAAATCTTTCTTAAAAGTACAGTTTTATATTTAAAACTTGACGACAGTTTAGGTCTAATATTCCATTCTTATTAATTCAGTGAAATTCATCTATAAAGAGAAATTTTGGGGCCAGGCAGTGGTACACTTGGTTAAATGTACACATTATAGTGCACAAGGACCTAGGTTCAAGCCCCTGGTCCCCACCTGCAGGGATAAAGCTTTATAAGTGGTGAAGCAGGGTTGAAGGTGTCTCTATATTTCTCTATCTCTCCCTCCCTTCTCAATTTCTTTCTGTATCTATCCAATAATAAAAATAAAATAAATAATATTTTTAAAAAGAGAAATTTTATTTTAAGAAGTTAAAATCAAGTTTGTGTTGATATTATTAATAATATGTGGCGCATATTAGGTTAACTCAATTATATTATTATTAATCTTTTCTATTTACATTTATTATCCACCCTCAATAAAATGGGGAGAAAAAAACTACCCAGGAAAACCAAAACTTCTAAGTCTTAGTATTGGCACATAGTCTATAATAACTCTGGAATCTCTTCCAATTTTAAAATGGAATGTTCAATGATTACTCTTCATTCTGTCTCAAACTCCCTCAGTCATGATATCTTGATTTGCCTATAGAGTATACTATGACAATGATTAAGTTTTGAATAAGTAGATAATAAGTAGATAACTGCCATAATGTCTGGCTCTTTTTTTTTTTTTACTAGAGCACTGCTCAGTTCTGGCTTATCATGATACAGGGAATTGAACCTTGGACTTAGGAGCCCCAGGCATAAGAGTTTGTTTACATAATCATTATGCTATCTAACCCCACCCCCTGGTTCCTTTTTTAACTAATTCTCCAACAATTTTAAGCATTGCATATTACCTCTACTGTATGGATAAGTAGATCCAAGACTCAGAGAAACTAATTAACATGGGTCCAATGTGACATTGATGGCAAAAAGACAGAAGCCAAATTTGAATTCAGTTATCTCTGCTTATAGTTCTCTTACTATTGTTCTAACTGCCAATAAAAGACAAAAACTAATTCAAAAGAATCCCTTTCCCATCAGCAAAAAGAATGGACTGGCCTGCGCTCATTGATATTGAGAAGTTAGTTCAGGCTGCTGGCTTCCTCCAGGAGCAAAGTTTGACACATGCTTTATGCAGTCAGTTCAGAGAATTTCAACTCATGAGGGATTGGAGACAAGCTTAATTACAGTTCATATAATGACCAGTACAGTTAAGCAGAGCAGAACCTACAAGCTATATTTTCCTGCTCCCTGAATATCTCCCTAATAATCTGCCATGGCACCTAAAATTTCCTATCTTGGCTCCGCCTGAGGATAGAGTTCTGGCTTCACAGTTAGATTAGAGAGGACGAAAGTGCCCAGTTGAAATCCTGATAATAAAATACTATTTGCACTCAAAATGCCCAGCTCTATAGAAATGCCTGGGCCTGTAGAAACCCTTTTCAAGGAGTGTTGATGGGCTTCATTTTGGCTTCTCCTTCAGTATTAAACTCTTCTCGCCCAATGTTACTAGATTTCCCAAGAGAATTACTGAGTAATCCATTTAAGTCTGCAAAATGTAAGAGAAAGATTCTAACTGACAAATTAGAAGTCAAATGAATTGTAGGAAGAGAACTTGGTTGCAATTTTCCAAAACAGAACAAAATAAAATTTCTCAGATGAAAGAAATCTTAGACTTGTCTCTTTCAATTCCTTCCTGTTATATATGAGGAGTAAGAGACCAAGAGCAAAAAGGACCCTAATTATAAGACTGGTTAATGGTAGGTGACTTCCATGGCTTGATCTTTTCTACACTTTTCTCTCTGTGAAAAATGAAACCACATTTGCTAATGTCTACTGAATATATTTAACTGTGTGACTATTTACACAGATTCTCTTATTCTCATATTTAAGATATATTCGAGTTTTCTTAAGTGGTGGTAATAAAGCACATAGTTAATTCCTTCCATTTCTACTTTTCAGAGATTATATATGTCACATATATTCATATATTGATATAAGCACATACATAAAGTTATGTATATTTATTCTGTAAATATGTTGTATACATATATACATATCATTGTATTTTAACACCACAAAGCATATCATATGTATTAACTCCATCTTTACATTCTGTGAATACTCTGTGTATACTTCTATTATCATACTTACTCTACAGAATAGAAAACAGAGGAGGATAAGTACTAGAAATCTGCACAAAAACACCCAGATGATGAGGGGCATATAGGGGCATATAGGTCCATGTTCTTATCATGATGCTCAGTTTCCTTGTCTTTTTCTCACTCTTGCCATATTTTTTCCTGTTACTCATCATCTTCTCTAACACTCAGTGAAAAAAATGGGCTGAGCACCATCATTTGTCAATCACTATTACTCAAACTTTGATATCTGATTTTGCCTAGCCAAAATATACAGTTGGAAAACATCTGAAATTTGGAGTTGGATAGACTTGGTTTGAAATCCAGTATTCACTACTTAATAGTTATGTGGCTTGATCTATGTACTTACTTTTCTGAATATTAGTTTTCTTTTCTAGTAAATAAAACTCTCATAAGTATGACTGTCAGAATTAAATGAAACAACTCACATAAGTATGCTTTTGGTTTTATTTTTTTTTAAATCAAATATAATTTTATTAATGATTTAATGATAGTCTAAAATATAAGATTAGAGAGAGAGAGTTCCACACTGGATCCAACACCAAGACTCTGTGTTCCCCCACACACCCCAATTATCAACAGTTCTCACAAAGTCTTCGAGACAGTTTTAATGAACTATTTATATAGGTCTACAAAGTACCTACGATCTTTAGTAGATTATTGTACTGTCATTTCTTGTTCTTCTGTATGAAAAGCTCTTATTCTGGCTTAACTCCTCCTGAATTTTAGCTGAAATAGAAGCAACAGTAAATCACATTCATAGAGAAAAAAAATGGATGATTTCACGCTAAAATCTGTTGTTTGTACCCATCTCAGAAGCACGTGTGAGTTATGAGCAGGTTTTCTCACACCAGCTGTGTATGTTATACCCAGTAAAGCGAATGTTTAACAATTAAACTGGTTTTAAATAAGTAGTATGGAAAGAATAAAACTGAATATCAGTTATGATTATCCACTTGAAAAGCTCATTAAGAAGTGAATTATGGGGATTCGGGTGGTAGGGGAGCGGGTTAAGCGCGCGTGGCGCAAAGCGCAAGGACCTGAGTAAGGACCTGGGTTGGAGCCCCCGGCTCCCCACCTGCAGGAGAGTCGCTTCACAGGCAGTGAAGCAGGTCTGCAGGTGTCTGTCTTTCTCTCCTCCTCTCTCCATTCTCTCTGTCCTATCCAACAAAGATGACATCAGTAACAATAATAAGTACAACAATAACTACAACAATAAAACAAGGGCAACAAAAGGGAATAAATAAATAAAATATTAAAGAAGTGAATTATGGAACAGAGGACTAATTGGGAATCATGTAGAAATTTACTTTCCATTTACATAGAATACTTTTTTTTGGGGGGGGGATGAATCCAACAGAAGGGCTTGATGTATTAGTATGGCCAATTTGGGGGGAAATGTCTCCTAATACTGCCACAAGAAAAAGAAAAAAGAGCATTTACTATGAGCATTTACTACCCGATACCACACATTACTACAAGTCAAGTCCATGGCAATCTTTTATGATATGTTATTATTCTGATGTTCTTGATAAGGAAAATGTGGCTCAGGGAGACTTACCAGTGTATTTCAGCCACACAATCACTATGCTATAAAGCTAGGGTTTCAATCTGAAATTAATTCTAAGTTTATTAAAGCTAAGTTTTAAGAAAGTCATTTCTGATCAATGTTACAACACTAGGCAAAATACAAGATATCTCATTGCACTCGCACATGTAGCAATCCTAGATTCAAAGACCCTGATCCACACTTGCCTGACCAGTCTGCCTTCTCCTCTAAACTGTAAACTCTACAAGAGAAGGTCATGTCCGCTGTGTTCATCAATACATTCTCAACATCCAGCTTAGTCTGCACCACTGGGGGGATGAAAGGAAAGAGCAGTATTCTGTCTTCAGTTGAGCAATTACTCAGTGCAGAGTAAAGACTAGAAGCCTAGCATTTTTGAATTACTGAACTCAATGAACCAAGTCACCAGCAGGCTAAGAGACAGGTACATTATTCAACTTGACTTGTGGAACAAAATTCAAGCACATCGTGACTGTGGAGACAGTAGCTGGCCCACTTGTGTGAAGAAGGTCACAAGGGACTTCCACACCCAGCTCCCCAGAAGAGTTCACACATGATCAACACAGCTACTGATCACCAACTTGCAACCAAAATTCAAAGGAACTTTTCTCTCTTATTTGATTCTTCTCAGGCAAGTCATAATGCTCAGCAGTACTTTGATGGTTTTTGTTTGTTTTTTAAACTTCTACAGCTAGATAGTAAAGAGTTACTCAGCCTGTAAGACTTCAAATTGGACAAGAAAGATCTTTACCGTCTAGTTATGGAGCATTGCCAAGTGATCACAGGTACTTGCTAGTGCCCCAAATGATACCAACTTATAAAGGATGGATGGATATATAGAAATTCAAGCTAAAATTGAAAACTGTAGGTAGAGAGAAGAGAACCAAATGGCCAGCACAGAGTGTGGCATATAGAAGATACTTATTAAGAGTACAAATTGTCAAGTTTATACCAGATTAGTATACAAAGACAGCTATTGTATTTTACTGTCAACTGTAAACCATTAATCCCCCAATAAATAAATTTATATATATATATAGACAGCAATGGTAGGTGCTTTTAGTAAAAAGCACCGCAAAGACATCACAGGCTGTCTTTATAAGTACCAGTGTTTTCTAAATTAATTCACTAGGTCAAAAATTACCACCATCCATTTGACTCTCACCACCCCCCACCCTAAAGCCCTGGGGCCAAAACAGCCAGATTCTCAACATGTAATTTGCCACTGCAAAGATCATCATCACACTTTAGAAGCATTTCTAAATTTCTGTGCTAACTTAGAGTGACCTTTTAAGTTACTGCTGTGATGTCATTAGTGTTACGATTTTATGCAAGATTAGGCACGTAATTATGTGGTAAATTGGCCCATTACGTCCTGCTTGCTGTTTAATAAAGCAGAGTGTGCAGAGAGTAGCCCAGATGCATGGCTCAAGGCCACCGACACTCACTGAAAGAGTGGATTTGCTTTGCTCTCTCCCTGCTCCATAGCCCATTTGTCCTTGAGCTACCTTCTGGGGACCTCAGCACTGGAAGGAAGGGAGATTCCCAACAGGACTTTTCCTTTTTTTTTTTTTTTTTTGTAGTTATTGATGTCCTCATTGTTGGATAGGAAAGAAATGGAGAGAGGAGGGAAAAGACAGAGAGGGGAGAGAGAAAGATAGACACCTGCAGACCTGCTTCACTACCTATGAAGCAACTCCCCTGCAGGTGGGGATCCAGGGGATCAAACTGGGATCCTTACACTGGTCCTTGTGCTTTGCGCCACCTGTGCTTAACCCGCTACGCTAATGCCCGACTCCCCTAACAGGACTTTCCTTGTCAGGGTTACTCTCCACCTAAAACTTCTAGAAACTGGTCCCTATAAAGAATTCAGCTTAGTGGGAGAGAGAAAGCATAAAGGTCATGCAAATTACTTTCAGGCCTGAGGCTCTGAAGTCACAAGTCCAAGCCCCCATACCACCACCAACCAGAGCATAGCAATGCTTTGATTAAAAAATAATAATAATAATAAAATAAATAATTCACTTAAATGAGATCAAAAAGTTGTAGTAGTGTCTCTCACCTTGATTGTTCATTAGAATCACCTGGGCACCTTTTGCAAAATACCTTCACCGAGGCCAAGGAAATAGCTCACTTGGACAGTGCTTTACTTTGCCAAATCAGGCCCACACTGCATTGAAGGAAGCTTTGGCCACTATCACCTCTCTCTCTCTCTCTCATTCTCTCTCTCTCTCTGCTTCTGTTTACATTGAAATGTGTGTAAATTTAATATCATATCAAATAGAATTATATTTGATAGGTCATGAAATTTATACAGATTTCCTGGATGTTGCTTTTTATATATGGTGTGGGGTAGTTTCTGGTCACTTGGTTCCTGTATCCCTGAAGCTGGTTGCCTTTGGCCTTTGGTGTGTTTCAGGAATTGGTGGAGCTGTTAGTTTAATGTTGATACAGATGCTTTTGGAAGATGGAAGGTGGGATCTCTTGTGTTCAAATTGGAGAAATGGATGATTGAAACAGCAAGACAGTGCTTTCTTTTTCTTTTTTTTTTTTTTAGGATTATTTATTTATTTATTTATTTAAAAAAGGAAACATTAACAAAACCGTAGGATAGAAGGGGTACAACACACAATTCCCACCACCAGATCTCCATATCCCATCCCCTCCCCTGATAGCTTTCCCATTCTTTATCCCTCTGGAAGTATGGATCCATGGTCATTGTGGGATGCAGAAAGTGGAGGTCTGGCTTCTGTAATTGCTTCCCCATGAACATGGGTGTTAACTGGTCTATCCATACTCCCCATCTGCCTCTCTCTTTCCCTAGTAGGGTGGGGGTCTGGGGAAGTGGAGGTCCAGTACACATTGGTGGGGTTTGTCTGTCCAGGGAAGTCTGGTCGGCATCATGCTGGCATCTGGAACCTGGTGGCTGAAAAGAGAGTAAACATACAAAGCCAAACAAATTATTGAACAATCATGAACCTAAAGGCTGGAATAGTGCTTTCTTATGCTAAGTACAGCTTCTACATTCTTGGAGGTTCCCTCCCTACTACTTTTCAATCCACTGATCACACTTGCCTGGATTGACTTGTGTATAAATAAGGTACTTAAGAGTTCAGTTGCAAACTATAACAGGTTTTTTTTTTCCCCTCAATCCCTGAGGTGAAGACAGTGGTTGTTAAATCTTTATTATGTTGACAGTGGACTGACATTCATTCATCTTCCCTGCAGGCTATGTGAGCCTGAGCCAATTGGGGATTTTTAACTATAAGTAGATTGTTTATTTTAGCTTAAGCATTCAAAGGTGACCAAGTGATAAAATAAGGTAGAGGATAGATAGCAGAGTGGTTATACAAAGAGACTCTTATGCCCGAGGGTGCAACGTCCCAGGCATGATCCCCCACTCCACCGCCAGCCAAAGCAGAGCAGTGCTACATGAGCTAGAATGTCCCCAACGAAACCCTGGTTGTACTCTGTTGAGTCCTCAAGTGGTTCTTCCCCATTCTTCTACCTATGTGGACCACAGAGAGGAGAGATTTTATCCTGAGTCACCAGCCAGTTCTTTGCCCTTGATGTCAATATAGGGTTCCCCTGCTACTGTTCCAGCCTTTGAGAGGCAACAGCAATGGTGACTTAGATTGCACTGTTATAAATTGGTGAGTCTTAAGTGATTTTTCTCCCCTTTTTTAACTGTCTTTTTGTTGCTAAAACTCAAACCTAGAAATGGTGTGTCTCAGCTGGCAAACTCCTAGACTGGCATTAGTCATTCCCAAGTAAAGTCTTTTAGTCCCAGGAGTCTCTCCTTCATCCCCTTTCTGCCATGAACCACACATGTTTGTACTTACCTGTGACTTGGTGAGTTCTAGTCGTAACTGTTGAACCTTCAGGTGATTATCGTTGCCCTTTGTAGTTGATCAGGGAGTAGGAGAGAAAAAGGCAGCTGCTGCTTCTCCATAGCCATGCCTGGAAAATCAGTACTCTCGTGTTCAGGTTAAAGGCACTTTCTTCTTTACAAAAAGATAAAAATCCAAATGCATTTGTTTTTAAAAATTAATAACAAGGGAAGGAAGACACAAATGAATGCTTAGTATTCTCTTGCTCTACTTGTGGGGGTTTTACATCAGTGATCTCATCTAATCTTCCTAGAAATTCAGGGAAAAAAAGGTAAGTATTACTGTTACTGTTACCATTTTCACTTTTGAGGAAGCTAAGAGGCAGAGAGGTTGACTTGTCCCAAGTCACAGGGTTGGTGGCTGGTAATAAAAAAAAAAAAAAAAAAAGGCAAGCAAAGCTAACTGATGCCGTTGGACTCTCCTACTTGGCTTTTCATTCAGTCTTTCATTTTTGAGAGAAAACTTTACTTATATATTTAATAAAAAGAAGACTCAATATTCAGGTCCACTCAAATCTGAATTGTTTTTTTTAATTTTTATTATTATTGTTATTTATTTATTGTGTAGAAACAGCCATAAATCAAGAGGGAAGGGGGAGATTGAAAGGGTGAGAGACAGAGAAACACTTGCAGCTTCTCCACTTGTGAAGCTTTTCCCCCGGCAGATGGGGACCAGGGTCTCAAACCTGGGTCCTTGTGTACTGTAATATGTGTGCTCAACCAAGTGTGCCACCACCCAGCACCAAGAGAAAACTCTACTGAATGATGATTCAGCAAGCAACAGGAAGTTTATACGCTAATAAAGAGTCAGAGGAAGTTTCAAAATCAGGAGAAGGAAAGGATTAGGGAGTGGGAAGAAAGAACAGCATCCTAAGCTAAGGGAGAGTCAGGAAGGAGTGTGCAGTTGCACCAGGAAGTTCTGGCCCTAAATTTGGAGGCCAAAATCAGCACTGATGGTCCTGGTTTCCAGGAGGTTCTCAGAGGCTCAAAGCAGACAAACACAAGCACTGACTCTGAGTAGGCTCTGAGCCCTCATGACTGACTCAGTGTTGTCTACACTCCAGCAATCTCAGCATCAGTAGAAGACTTTTTATAAAGAATTATAGACTAAAGAGATGGCTCATTGGGTTAGCACAAGTCTTGCTACACATTTGGCCCAAGTTCAAACCTTAGTACCACATGAAAAGAGCTATAACTATGGAGAAAGCTCCAATGTTGTAGTGCCCACTTCACCCCTTTTCTGAATGAAAAAGCAGCTTTGAGATGTGAACTTACCTAGCCCTGGCTCAAAAAGAGAGAGAGAGAGAGAATCTCACAATACTTCAAACCCACTGCATTGTCACACTATCCCCAGATAACTCCTTTTCAAATTAAAATTTGAGAACCTTTGGGATAACCATAATGTGTGTTTCTCCAGAGAAAGTGAGACTTTAAAGCTATCAGACTATGGTCAGAAGAATGGCCCAGCTTTTCTAAGTGTAAGCAAATACTTCAGTCTCCTGGAGGCAGCTTTTGTCATCCAGGATCCAACTTGTGACATTTTGTGAGGCAAGTGTAATATAGGTAGACCCTCCAGAGCTGAGAAGCATCAGAAAAGAGGCATTGACTGCATCCAGAAGTGCTGATGCTGATGTAGAAAATCAAAGTAATGGTCCTGCTTCTCAGTAGATAGTCTTGACAGCAAACTTAAGAGGCATGTCACTGTGTACTCCTCATAAAGCTCCAACACAGCCCTGACCTGGAAACATTCTACAGGGAAAATAGATTTGCCAACAACCAGGATACACTGTGACTAGCCCTGGCTGAAGCCAATACACAGAATCAGGAGCAGAGCTTAAGAAGCTGCTTCCGTGGTTCAATGAAGGTGTCAAAGAAGAGATGGCTTGAGAACCGATCTTGGAAAGAGGAGCTCACCTAGCAGGCAGGGATGGAGGCCCAGGGAGAGCCATCACAGAGTCAGGAGGTAGAAGCCGGTGAGGTGTGTGCATGAACCACGGAAAGGAGCCTATTATGAACTCCCCAGACTGAGCAATTGTTAGTTCTCTTTCCATTCAAGCTAAGATGACCAGGAGTTTTGGTTTCTAGTCCACACTCATTTGTGGGCATGGTGGTGGCTCATCCAAGCCCACCCTGGTTTCTACTAGGGAAAGAGAGAGGCAGGTTGGGAGTATGGACCGACCAGTCAACGCCCATGTTCAGCGGGCAAGCAATTACAGAAGCCAGACCTTCCACCTTCTGCAACCCACAATGACCCTGAGTCCATACTCCCAGAGAGATAGAGAATGGGAAAGCTATGAGGAGAAGGGATGGGATATGGAGATGGGGTTGTGGGAATTGTGTGGAGCTGTACCCCTCTTATCCTACAGTTTTGTTAACGTCTCCTTTTTTTAAAAAAAAAGAAAAAGATATTTACTGAGGGAATTGGACCCAGGTTTTTTCCCTATGCCCACAGTTCTGTGTGATGGCCATCACATATCTCTATTTCATGTTAGGATTTCCTAAAATCTTGTAAGGTGACTTTTCTTTTGGTCTTATATCATTTCTTAATCACAACTCCAGTAAAATGTTCTTCCCTTACAAAATGAGCAGAGTTGAGTGAATAACTTAAGGAGCCCAGGAAGGCTGCCTTTGAGTTAAGAAAAAGCCTCCTAATGAACTTTCCTGAATCTATGCCAATATTTCTTTGAAGCCTAGAATGTTTTCAACCTCCACAGAACCAAATGTCCTTTAAAGCATCTACTTTCTCCCTTTCATTTTAATCAGCCATAAACTTGACAACTTTTAAATAGTAGTTTAATCTTTAAGATCAAAAACTGGGAATTATTTAAAAAAAAAAAAAAAAGAAAGTAGGCCACAGGGGGCTGGGTGGTAAGCACACATAGTGAGAAGCACAAGAACCAGTGCAAGGATTCTGGTTCAAGCCCCCAGCTTCCCACCTGCAGGGAGGGGTCACCTCATGGGCGGTAAAGCAGGTTTCCAGGTGTTTATCTTTCTCACACTCTCTGTCTTCCCTTCCTCTCTCGAGTTCTCTCTGTCTTATCCAACAACAACAATGGCAATGGCAATAGTAACAATAAAACAACAATAAGGGCAAAAAAAAAAAACTGGGGAGAGAGGAACTCCAAATCTACATATTGTGTAATAAGTCCTTTTCATGAGTTTTAATTGGTTAGTTGGAATAAATATAACTTTCAACTACCCCTTTCTGTATCATCTTAAAACAACAGAGGAAGAAAGGCACTAGTATAGTGGCATGATCTGAATAGTATCCTGAGTATATTGAAACAACTGCAGACCCTCTCACTTTGAATTAGTTCAATACATTTATAATACGCATGGAATGTATATTAAATAGTCACTAGTAACCAGAAACAGGACCAATCAGCATTTTTTTTTTTTTTTGCTTTGTCTACACTCTGTAATATGCCACTTTTTCTATCCATGTCCTCACCCTCTAAGGAAGGATTTTACCTGAGAAAATGGGGACATTAATTTCTGCAAGTCTAAATCAATTCTCTTTCTCATAAAGTCACTAATTCAACTCACAGAAAATTATTATTTCCTGAAGACCAGCTGGTTCTAGTAATGGATTTAATCTTTATGCTATTTGATAGGTTTTTAAAGATGTTCAAAAAGGAACATAATGTTAGATATCCCACATCCAAGTCATTTAAAGAGCAAGCAGTTTCCACTTCTAGATTGTTATAAAACTATCTTTGCACCTGTCAAGTATCAGTCTTTGCTGGCTGAAGAGGGCTTGAGAGAAGATCCTTAGCTTGAGGAAAGCACATGGAGATGACATCAATGGAGCAAGGGAATGCAAGAGCACAGATTTATTGTTTTCAGAATAACCTTTTATCATGTAGGCTGATAGAGTCAACTTAGCCATGTGCGGTAGTTAATTGAGTCCTTACATGAGAAGTGCAGTGTCAGCATTACAGCACTAGCTAGGTGCAAAAAGTATCAGATGCCGAAAGTACCAATTGCAACATGGGCACTGAACCAGCAAAACACAGGTCTTGAGCCAAGACTACATCCAGAAACCAGGCTATCATCCAGACTGTGTGCCAGAGTGCAGACCAGACTACATTTGGCAGTTCATCCCACAGCTCCTCCTGCAGGGGTACCTGTCAGTTCATTCTTTTTTTTTTTTTTATAATTTATTTCTTTATTGGGGAATTAATGTTTTACATTCAACAGTAAATACAATAGTTTGTACATGCATAACATTCCCCAGATTCCCATTTAACAATATAACCCCCACTATGTCATTCATCATCTTTCATGGACCTGTATTCTCCCCACCCACCCACCCACCCCAGAGTCTTTTACTTTGGTGTAATACTCCAATTCCATTTCAGGTTCGACTTGTGTTCATTCTAAGAGACAAAAGGTACAAGTATGGTTTCTTGTATCTACACCAGTTGTTGAGCCTCTGCCACCTCCATGATCTTTGTTCCTTACCTCTCTGATGTGGACCTTTGGGATATAGGGGGAGATCTGTTCTCACAAAATCCCCAGAAAGTCAGAGGATAATTAGAATATGCCTAGATACAGTCTCTAACATAGTGTATCACATTTTGGAGCTAAGAAGCTGTTTCAAACATTCCATGTTATAAATTATTTAAAACAACTAAGACTAGAAAAGATAAGTGACTTTCTCAAGATCTAACATCCCATTGGTGACATTGGGCCAACAACCAAGCTCTAGTATCTTCTCTGAGATCTTGCTAGCAATCTTGTCCACACTACTAGAGAATTCATAAATCTATTAACTCAGATGCTAACCCAGGCCCAGTGAGGCAGAATCCACACTGATATAAGACTTCCAAGTAATTTGTTTACACATTACAGTTTGAGAATTATCAGGCTAGATTATAATGTGTCTGTCTTCAGAGAAAGTGATAATTTGAAAACAAATAGGCATTAGTTCAAAGCATGGCTCCACCTTTTCTAAATGTGAGCAACTATTTCAATCTTCTGGAGACATCACTTGTAAACAGGAAATAATACCATTACTCGCTCTGCAGGATTCTTATTCTATAAGTATAGTACAGATGCAAGCAACACATTCATGATGTATGTACAAATAATATATGCAAAGTGCCTGGAATATACTGTAATTTTCATTATCATGTTTATCTTTAATACTGTAAAAAAAGGAAATCTATGTGACTATGAGTCCATGAAGGAATCATCTTCCTTTCTTTTCTTATTCCATTTGTTACAAATCATTTTTAACTATAATATATGATTGATTATGCTGATAGTTCATGTGTTTGTCTCTCTAGAAAGTTATTTCACTGTGTAGGAAATAAATAATAATAGCTTACTTGAGGTCTCTCTGGGTCCTCCACCTTCCTGGCCACTGGTGGCAGGGGTCAGAGCAGCCCCTGGGGATTCTGGGGGGCTCTGGTTTCAAGGGTGATGCACGTGGAAAGGAAAGTCACGCCAGACTCAGCCAGCTCTGGGAGAAGCTTCTGAGGGACAATTCATTTATTGAGGGATACAAGCAAGTAGATATACCCATAATCCAGAGAGAAGGTTGAGGTAATCATTAACCTATACACAATGTGTTAGATCGTGACTTACAAAGTATTTGATCACAACTGGAAAGTTGCCATATAAGGCTTGGTCATAAGCTCACAGTGCAAGGACAGGCATTTTTCCCTCAGGGTAAATTACAAGCCCCTCTGGGCAGGGGGGGAGGGAGCAGTTGAGTACAACCAGGATATCTGTGGTGGGTTTCAAGTCGTACACATTAATTCATGGCCTTTGTTTAAAGGGGGTGGGGTAGCATGTGAAGGAAGGTGCTCAGTCCAGGGAAGCCCATCCATGATAAGCTCATGAGGTCAGGCAAGGACCAGCCTACCATCTCCCCAAGGAGAATGGGGTGAACTCGAGGTCAACCTGCTCAGACTCTCGTGGAAACAATGGTCTGGACTTCCTGGACAGTGGGCCTGTTCCCCACAGCTTACTCTGTCTGATGTTGTGCTTGGAGATGCAAGAACTTCTTCCTAGCCCAGGTCAGAACTAGAACACAACTGTCCTCTAGTATTTTAACTCTGGATCTGATAAACCGGGAGTCTAGGGGCCAGTGAATCTGCTGTTGATGATACTAAAATCTTCCCAGAGCAGAAATCACAGCAATAACCCAAGGCTAAACTCGCAGCTTGGGTGACAGTGATTTAAAAGTGCTATTTTGTCACTAACTTGTCACATTTATCAGTATAAAGGAAAATGGCCCAACAGCCAAGGAGGAGGCTCAGAAGAAAGAGCACAGGCCTTGAATCTTGCATGTGTGGGGCTGCAGGTTTGATCCAAGCATCATCTATGATGGAGTTAGTGTGCTAGGATGTCTGTGTATGTGTCTCTTTCATAAAATAATATAATCAAATAGTTTTAAGGAAAATATTGGGTTGTTGGAGAAGTCAAGATGCATTTTTGCATAGAAAAACTGGTCATGATTTTTTTTTTTTTTTTTTTTTTGCCTCCCAGGTTATTGCTGGGATTTGGTGCCTACACCACAAATCACTGCTCCTGTGGCCTTTTTTTTTTTTTTTTTTTTTGATAGGAAAGAGAGAAATTTGAGGGGAAGGGAAAATAGAGAGGAAGAGAGAAAGATAGACACCTTCAGACCTGCTTCACCACTTGTGAAGTGACCCCACTGCAGGTGGGGAGCTGGGGGCTCAAACTGGGGTCACTGCTCAGGTCCTTATGCTTTGTACTATGTCCACTTAACCTGGTTCGCCACCATCCAGCCCCTGGTCATGACTTTTCCAACAATTCAACAGCTTAAAGCAGAAATGAAAAGTCAAATTGTAGTATCCAAATCATAATCAAACTTTTGGGAATTTATAGTGCGCTACAGCATATGAAGCCCTACTCAAATCATATTAATGAAAGAGACACATTGGAGGGAAGATGACACTAACAGCAACTATAAAACTGTTCTCCAAGGCAGTAACTCTCAACCTTAGCACAGCATTAGAAACACATTTTAAAAATGTGAATGAAGGGTGGGGGTAGATAGCATAAGAGTTATACAAAGAGACTTTCATGCAAAAAAAAAAAAAAGTGAATGAAAGTATCTGAGAGAGGAGCACTGCCTTAGTGATTTTGTTGTCATTGTTCTTTGTAGTCATAGGGCTTCCCTGCTTCTGTCCAACTTTTTTTCAGACAGAAAGCAAGAGATAGAAAAAATAGACTACAGCAGTAAATCTTCATCCTCAGTACAGTAGGGAATTAAGCCTAAACCTGGGTCCTAAGCTTCCAGGATTTTCACTGACCCTTTGGTGTTTTTGTTTAAAGAATTCTCATATCAATATCATTATCAACCCTCAGCTTTACAGAGTAAGCATACATTTATCTTTCACCCTGTCTTTTCCCTTGTTTACTTTCTTAAATGCTGTGAATGAAATAACCCAGTACTTGTCTTTTTCCCTCCCCCAGTTTATGTTAACACAGAACTAGGGTTGATAACTGCTATGCTACAGTGATAGAAACCAGGGCTGTGGGGACTAGGCAGTAGTGCAGTGGGTTAAGAGCACGTGGTTCGAAGAGCAAGGATCCCGGTTCTAGCCCCCGGCTCCCCACCTGTAGGGAGTGTGGCTGCACAAGTAGTGAAGCAGGTCTGTAGGTATCTGTCTTTCTCTCCTCAATTTCTCTCTGTCCTATCCAACAACAACAACAGCAAAGAAACAATAATAATAACAGCAATGATAAGCAACAAGGGAAAAAAATAGCCTCCAGGAGCTGTCAGGCACCACGCTCTAGCAATAACCCTGGAGAAAAAAAAGAAAAGAAAGAAACCAGGGCCTATTTCAGAGAGTCAGTCCACTAAGAGTCAACAACTACCATGACTACAGAACTTAAAGAGATGGCTCTGACTTCAGTATATGCTTCTTGCAGGTTTAGTCATCATTTGTCCAAGATATCTACCAACAGGAAAGAAGCCCCTGGACCAACATCCTCTAAGATGTTTATATGGACCAGTGGCCGGACCTCTTCATCATACAGACATGATGAGAAAAGGTAATGCATTGGGACTCTCTCAAAGCATTTAGTCCTACTACCCACTGCTTTGCAGGATTATCATGGGACAGACTCACACCCTGAAGGAGCAGGGCTGCAGATACTGTAGCCTTCCTCCTTCCTCCTTCTCCTCCTCCTCCTCCTCCAACTCTTCCAGCTCCTCCTTCTCCACCTCCTCCTCTGTGCACATTCTGTGTTCAATCCCACCACATAGTTTTGCAAAGGATGTGTCCTGTTAGAAATACCCTTCAGCAAAATATCTCACTAGGATAACACACCATTTCACCATGTATGCAACCTAGGTTCAAGACTGCCTCCCACCATACTGCAGGAAGTTTATGTGAATTCTCTCTCTCTCCATCACTCTCTCTTCTCTCTCTCTCTGTCTCTCTCTCTCTCTCTCTCTCTCTCATTTTTTTTAGTTCTTTCCAACTGAAAAAATCATTTTATATGGGTGAAACATCAGAAATGACCAAAGGAAAAAAAGAAAGGAAAGGAAAGAAGAGAAAAGAAAAGAGGAATTGTTATGCAAAAAGAAAAATTTCAGTGCCTGAGGTTCTGAAGTTCACAGTTCAGTACCCAGCACCACCATAAACTAGTGCTCTGGGAATGAGGGAAGGAAGTAAAGAGGAGAAGTAGAGGAAGGAAAAAAAGGGAAAGAAAAATCACACACACACACACACACACACACACCTGCAAACATGCACGCACACACGCACGCACCACTTAGCTAACCCCAGTTCTGCCTTCAGATATATATTCTGTCAAAACCAAATCCTGGAGATAAGCAGATTTACGGTCACATTCTATTGAATTTGACTATCCATGGTAGCTGGAACACAACAAATCCTCAGTACTGAACTGAAGTGATGAAATTTGCATGTCAAAACACTGCACATTTGGCAGAAAGGGAAACAGAAACTATGAAAGGATAAACAAAGAATGGACACTGGTCAGTTAGCATAATGTTTATGCAAAAGACTTTCATGCCTGAGGTTCTGAGGTCCTAGGTTCAATCCCCAGCACCACCATAAGCCACAGTTGAGCAGTATTCTAGTTTCACTAGCTCTCTGTTCATTTTTTTTCTGTTTCTTTGTTTCATTAAAAATAAATACATTAAATATTTTATAGAACTTCCTATCCCAGTATATTGCAGCTTAAGCCAGTCCTACCAACTGCAGAATGTGAGTGCAGTCAGGACTGGTAAACAGTGCCCACCCAAAGACCCGAGGTATGGTCACTTAGATGTGGTTTTCAGAGCAAGTATTTTCACTTTTCCTTTTAAAGTCTTTGTTTCCCTGCAGATACACTCCCTTGTAAATTTTTTAAAACAAAATTGCTTTTTGTGCTTATGTATTATGGTGAAACTTTGGAAGCAATTTCAGTATCCATAATAAAAAATCTGTTTATTGAATCATGGCATGGGCTATATCACTTAGCACTAAAAAGTGCTTTGGCAGAATACAAAGTGAAAAATCAAGCTGAAAAAATGCAGATGAATTATTATAGCATATATATATATATGGATATGAAAAAATCTGTAAGAAAAAGAGCTTCTTTCTTCAGCAAGTTTTTTTTAATATATATTTTTTATTTATTCATTTTCCCCTTTTTGTTGCCCTTGTTATTTTTTTATTGTTGTAGTTATTATTGTTGTTATTGATGTCATTGTTGTTGGATAGGACAGAGAGAAATGGAGAGAGGAGGGGGAGACAGAGAGGGGGAGAAAAAGACAGACACCTGCAGACCTGCTTCACCGCCTGTGAAGTGACTCCCCTGCAGGTGGGGAGGGGGGGGGGGCTCGAACCGGGATCCTTATGCCAGTCCTTGCGCTTTGTGCCACATGCCCACATGCACTTAACCCACTGTGCTACCGCCCAACTCCCAAAAAGCTTCTTTCTAAGCTCCATTTTCTAAATACTTTGTAATATCTTACATTATCTTGAGAGCTTGTTTGGAGGTTCTAGCAGGGGAACGCAGCTACTCATATACCCTCGACCAGTCCATCTCTATTCGGGAAAGGCGCGCAGCTTCGGGAGGGACGCACATGGAGTGGTGAGGGAGGAAAGGGACACCCGCCTCGCCAGCCAGATCAGCCAAATCAACGCTGGTGATAAATGGGGTGACAGATGTCGCAGCCAGATCACCCTCACATCCTATCTTGCATTATCTTAATTGTGGAAAATATAATGTTATGATGTTTAAATAAAATTACAGTCCCAAAGGCAACTCGCATTTGAAGAAAGTCCCAGTGCTCAATGCCACAAGCAGATGAACTGAAAATCTACTGCCTTTGTTCATCGCTAGGGTCTCTAAGCTTTTTCTCAATGCTTAATCAAGTTATTTTCACTAGCTTTCAAGCCAATTCAATGAAATTGTCTATCAGCAAGATCTGTCTTACAGACAAAAACTGTATATGTCATTTTAAAATTGTGTATTTTATATAAAATTTCCTCATCTGCATATTTTTTTAAAAAGTCTATTAGTAAGTGGACAGATGGTGGCTTACCAAGAGGTACACATTGTGTGGATTCTAGCCTCCCCTCCTCATCCCTACCTACAGAGGAGAAAGTTCAGAAGTAAGCAGTGCTGCGGGTGTCTGTTCTGTCTCTCCTTCTATATTTCTCTCTGTCTTTCATCATCCAAAAAATAAATAAATAAATAAATAAATAAAGATTAAAAAAAAAAAAAAAACAAGAAAGAAAGAAAGTCACCAGAAATGGAAGGTGCAGGCACTGAGCCTCAGCAATATACCTGGTGAGGAAAAAAATTAAGTCAAAAGTAGTGATGGTAGTGGTCCAGGTGGTGGTGCACCGGGCTAAGCATACATAGTATAAAGTGCAAGGACAAGCTCAAGGATCCCAGTTCGAGGCCCTGGCCCCCCACCTACAAGAGGGTCACTTCACAAGTAGTGAAGCAGATCTGTAGGTATCTATCTTTCTCTCTCCCTATCTTCTCTTCTCCTCTCAATTTTTCTCTGTCCTACAAAAAAAAAATAAATAAACTGGCAGCAGGAGCAGTGGTTTTCTGCCTTGCAGAACTACTTTGACTCCAAATAGCCAGCCCTCCTGAGATTTAGATGGTTTTATCAGAACTGGTCAAGAGAAATATAGTTGTCTTATTTTCATTAAATAGCTTAATTCTTCCATCTATGTTTTAGTAAACAAAGAGGTGAACATAAGGTGTCATCACTGTAATGTGCTTGTTTTACATAACCTGTTCTCTGTCACCTAGTATCCAGGGTTACAGTGCTCACTGCACAGAATCAGGAGCTGAAGCTCAGAGAATTTAAATCATTTCCAAAGCTCCAACTACTAAAGAATGATGGAATAAGGATTTGAACCCAAGTCCTGCTCTCCCCACCCCTCATGGCTCTTGTCCACTAAACATCTGCCAATGAATATCCACACCCAAAGAGGGAAAATTATATATTTTAATATTTTATTTATTAATTAATAAGAAGAATAAGAGGAGAGAAAGAGAGAAAGATATCACTTTGGTAACATGCGCTGCCAGGGATAGAACTCACAGCCTCATGTTTGAGAGTCCAGCACCTTACCCACTGCGCCACCTCTCAGATCATGAGGGATATACAAAATAACGGGTACAATTCCATGCCATTCCCACCACCAGAGTTCTGTGTCCTCGTTCTCTCCATTGGAAACTGCAGTAGTTCTCCCAAGGTCACAGATATCCCACTTTTTCTATGGTCCTGCCTTCTCTCCCATTTTAAGTCACACCTTATACTTATTACTACTTCCAAATGGCCTTCCTTTTTCTTCTTTTATCTCTCTAGGTCTTGATGGAATTGGGTTTCAGAGTCATCTAGTCATCTTTCCCTAACATTTCTTCCCCTCTGGGAATATGGCCCATAATTATTTTGGGGGTGCAGAATGTAGGAGTTCTGTCTTCTGCAATTGCTTCTCCACTGAACATGGGTATTGGCAGATGGATCCATACCCCCAGCCTGTTTCTATCTTTCCCTAGTGGGGAAGGGCTCTGTAGAGGTGAGGTTCCAAGGCACATTGTTGAGGTTGCCTGCTCGTAGAGTTTAGGATGGAGTCATAGTAACAACTGTAACTTGGTGTCCAAAAATGCCCATTTTTTCTGTGGTCCTGACTTCTCTCTCTCTTTCTCTCTTACCAGAGCACTGCTCAGCTCTAGTTGATGGTGATGCAGGGGATTGAACTTGGGACTTTGGAACTTAAGGCATGAGAGTCTCTTTGCATAACCATTATGTTATCAATCCTGTGTCCCCTTCTCTTCCTTTATTTTATTTGTTTATTTATTTATTTAGTCTCCAGAATTATCACTGGGGCTCAGTGTGTGCTCTACAAATCCACTGGTCCTGTGGCTTTTTTTTTTTTTTTTTTTGGATAGGAAAGAGAGAAATTAAGAGGGGAAGGATTTGAATGTCTTTCCTTTTTTCCTCTTCTCTCTCTGGGTCATGATGGGTTTAGGTTTCTCAGCCCTTTAGTCATCTTGCCCTAACATTCCTCCCCCTCTATGAAAACAGACCAACACTATTTTTGGAGTGCAGAAGGTAGAAAGTCTGGCTTCTTTAAATACTTCTCTGCTGGACATGGGTGTTGGCAGGTGGATCCACACCCCCAGCCTGTCTCTATCTTTCCCTAGTGGGGCAGGGGTCTGGAGAAGTGAGGTTCTGGGACACACTAAGACACTCTTAAATTGCTACATCTTTTTTTTTTTTTAATTTTCAAAGTATGGTTTCAATAATTAGAATATTTTAAATAAAGTTTGACTGTAAATGAATCATTTTCATGAGGTTTATTTATGGGAGGGGACACCAAGATTTATTCTAAGTAGTCTATATGGCTTTGACATACAAATCCAAGACAAATGGTTAAACCTCCAATGAAAACTGTAGACTCTGTCGTTAAGCCAGTATAGAAGTTTGTTGTTTTTGGGTGTTTTTTTAATAATTTTTCCCTTCTATATTGTTGTTGTCATTATTATTGTTGTTGGATAGGACAGAGAGAAATGGAGAGAGGAGAAGACAGAGAAGGGAGAAAGAGAGACCCTGCAGACCTGTTTCACCGCCTATGAAACGACACCCCCTGCAAGTGGGAAGCCCGGGCTTGAACAGAGATCCTTACTGAGGTCCTTGCTCTTCTTCGCGCCATGAGCACTTAATCCGCTGCGCTACCGCCCACCCCTAGTTTGTTGTTTTTCCCTTTATTTGTAGCTCTTCCTCGACCACATTTTCATATCGCCACCTATTTGCCAAATCTTGTAGAATAAGACTCGGGTTTTAAGTAGACTTTGAATGGCATCCATTGCTGTGCATATGATGTTTCCAATGGCAGTAATGAGGGAGCTAACAGCAGTGGTGATGGCTGAAGGTGAGTCTCAATAATTAAGATCTTCAAGTTACTAATTTGAAAATAAAATCACTAGGCTGCATGTCAGGACTACCCGGAGCTCAGGCGCTCACCTTCTAAACTGGGATTTTTCTCATTTTGTAAGCTGGACTCTGGCTGGCTGGCTTCTCCAGCTGTGTTCTCACAGCAATCCCGGAGGCTTGGCAGTCAAAAAGCTTTTGCTCCATTCTGTGTTGTCTTTTCAAAAATCAGAATCAAACTTGGCATGAGGTTGGCTTCACTGGGATTCCTTGATTAACGGAGCATCCGTGCTGAGTAGGTGGATCAGTGCTTGAGTGCAGTATTTACATACATAAATTTATTTAATCCCTGGAACCCCATATGCTGGAATAGTGACCTGATTCTCACACCCTTTCATAAACAACAAATTAAAATCTTTTCAAAAAGAAATTGGGTGCCAGAAAGCAAGCTTACAGTAGCTAAGTGAAAGAAGTCATTCACTGAAAATTATGAAACCAAATACCTTAGGCTCAAAGGGAATACAAAGTCAGTTTTACTTTTTTTTTTTTTATCATTAACTTAAAGCCAGTTTTTTTTTTTTTTCTGGTCATCTGATATATCCAAAAGACTCAATCTACATGCCCAGTAATCAAAAGAAGGGATACTTTTCTTCTCTGAAAAACTTCTGTTAAATAAGTTTACCTTAATACCTAAATCCAGGTGACAAAATAAAACAGTGGCAACAATAAATAATTCAGACATTTTAAAAAAGACAACAGTTACTGGCTAAGGATATAAGTACTGAGTATTTATCAGATATTTCTTTGGAGTTTTGTATTAAATAAGAAACAGGTAAAAAAAAAAAAAGGATATTTATCACTCATACCTGTTATCATGTCTGCTCACTGTTACCCACCAATTTCTGTCCCTATGTTTCCTCATTCCCAGAGGATGGTGTCTATTCCAGGCAAACCCAGATGTGTTCTGGTAAACTTTTCCTGTGGTTTATTGTCCTTATGTAGCTGCTGTAGGGGAGGACAGTTTGCTGGTACCACTAGGGGTCTGCTTCTAAAACCTTTATTCTTTTGTAGTCAGTCTGTTCACTATCCTTAGACATTTGCACTTCCATGAAAACGTTCTCACAATCTCAATTCACACCAAGTCCACTTCCTAAAAACCTTTTGCTACATTTTTTATTGAAATCTTCTGAAACCTATTCATTACTATGTTAAATTTCCATCCTTGTGTCACAAAGTCCTTCTCTGAATGTGTACATTTATTAAGTACTCTTTTAATGTATCTTAATAAAGTAAGATAACCTCTCTAAAGAAGATTTGTATGTACCTCATTAAATGTATTCCTTAGTACTTTTGTTTTTTAATATTAAATTGCATTTTCAGTTTCCACAGGTGTATAAAAAGGCAAATGATACAGAAGCTTTTGTTTCAACTATACTAAATTATCTTATTATTTCCAATAACTAATCTATAGATTCTTTATCTTTCTTTATTATTACACATTAATGAGTAATGAATTTTTGTTTCTTCTCCACTAGTAAGCATATCAAACATTTAATTTCTTACCTGGTTCTACCACCTAAATAAATCATGAAGTAAACAGGGATTACTGAATATCTGTATTCTGCTCACAAAGTAGTTTCTTTAAATATTTCACCATTAAGTATCAACTTTACTGGAGGCATTTTCTCTAAATATTTATCACCTTAGGAAATCTCTTTTTCTGTCTTTGATAAAAATTTTTATCATGGTTGAATGTTTGGTGTTTACTATACTACAGTATAGTAATAACTAACATTATATTCCTTTATTTGTTCAAACTTCATCTTGACGTAGTTTAACTTTTTTGTTACTAGATTTGTTGAGCTAATTGTTTTAAAGTTTTTACATTTATACTTAGGAGTGAATTTAGTCTGCAGTTTTTCTTCTTGTCTTATTGGTTTTGCAATCAGATTTTGCTAACTTCATAGATAGGTTGTGTAGCATTTCTTTTTTCTATACTCTGTAATTATTTCTATAATAAAGGTAAAATTCACCTATAAATCAAGATATGGTATTTATATTATGAGCATATGTTTAACTTATGATTCAATTTTTAATTATTGAGATCTATTTAAGATAGTCTACTTATTTTAATCAGGTCCAAAATTTTACAAATTTATAAAAATTTTCTATATATTTTAGAAATATTTATATTTTTAAATTTTCAAATGTCTTTCTGGAAACTTATTTTGAATACCTTCCATTATGAACTATGCTATATCTGTACTTACGATTTTAATATCTTATACCTAGTCTTTTCCATTTTTCTGATCAACCTTTTGAGAGGTTTATCTGTTTCACTGTTTTTAAAACTTCCCCTTGAATTACTTGATTGCTAAAATAATTTATCTTCAATTTCATTCATTTTTCTCATGTTTATGTCCTTCTTCATGCCTTTCTCAAATACATTAACATTTTAAATTCTATTTATTATTTTTTAGTTAATAGGACAGACAGAAATTGAGAGGAGGAGATAGTTAGAGATAAATAGTCTGGCAGTAGCGCAGCATGCTAAGTGCACGTGGCGCGGCATAAGGATCCGGTTCGAGCCCCGTCTCCCCATCTGTAGAGAAGTCGCTTCACAGGAAGTGAAGCAGGTCTGCAGGTGTCTATCTTTCTCTCCCCCTCTCTGTCTTCCCCTCCTCTCTCCATTTCTCTCTGTCCTATCCAACTACAACGACATCAATAACAACAACAATAATAACTACAACGACAATAAAAAAAAAAACAAGGGCAACAAAAGGGAAAATAAATTAAAAAATATTTTTAAAAAATAATTTAAAAAAACAGAGAGATAAATAACAAAAAATTGCACGAATGATGGTACACATGGAAATCAAATGTAATTTGAGAAAACTCACGGACCACAAAATAAAGCATAATAGAAATGAAGCCAGAGGGGTCGGGTGGTGGTGTACCTGACTGAGCACACATGTTACAATGCACAAGGACCTGAGTTCAAGCCCCCAGACCCACCTACAGGAGGAAAAACTTCAAGAGTGGTGAAGCAGTGTTGTAGGTGTCTTTTTGTCTCTTGCCCTCTCAATTTCTGTCCCTCTCAAATAAGTAAAGATAATGATTTAAAAATTTTTTTTAGGAAATGTGGGCATATTAACCTTTGGGATGCAGCTCTAGCAAAGCAAAGATAGAAGCAATAACCTTACATACTTGTGTTAGATAAGAAGGAACCATGAAAGTGAATGTGCTCAGCATACAACTATAAAATTATTAATATAGGGCAGGTTGGTGTTGCACTTGATTGAGTACACACACTATCATGTGCAAAGATCTGGGTTCAAGCAAGCCCCTAGTCCCTATGTGCAAGGGAGAAGCTTCATGACCAGTGAAGCAGTGCTGCAGGTGTCTCCCTCTCCCTCTCTATGACCCCCCTCTTGATTTTTCTTTGTATCTATCTAACAAATAAATAAAATATTAAAAATAAATCAACAAATATCTTTTATTAAAAAGAAAAACAATACTTCTTTTAAAATGCCTTAGATTCTCAGGGGGAAAAAGGAAAAAAAAAACTAGTATAGCCACAGGCCCTTTGGAGTATAACTAAAATATGCCTACTAGCTATCTACAAAACAGAGACCACCCCCCAACTCTTCATCTGCACTATTCCAGCCTTTAGGTCCATGACTAGTCAACAATTTGTTTGGCTTTGTATGTTAAATCTCTTTTCAGCCACCAGATTCCAGATGCTAGCATGATGCCGACCAGACTTCCCTGGACAGACAACCCAACCAATATGTCCTGGAGCTCTGCTTCCCCAGAGCTCTTCCCCACTATGGAAAGAGAGAGACAGGCTGGGAAATATGGGTCAACCTGTCAACACCCATGTTCATCGGGGAAGCAGTTACAGAAGCCAGACCTTCAACTTTCTGCATCCCACAATGACCTTGGGTCCATACTCCCGGAAGGTTGAAGAATAGGAAAGCTATCAGGGGAGGGCATGGGATACAGAGTTCTGGTGGTGGGAATTGTGTGGAGTTATACCTCTCTTATCCTATGGTTTAGTCAATGTTTCCTTTTCATAAAGAAAAAAATTATTTAAAAATTCCTTAGATTATATTACCCTGACTAATCTAAATAAGCTAGATAGATATTATTTTTTACTTCCTTCTACATTTTTCACACACACACACTTGTTCATCAGATTATATATTCTAATCATTCAGATTAAAAGAATCTATAAGAATGTGAGGTTAAGGCAGGGCAAGGGCTCAGTGGGTAGAGCAGCAGCATGTGTGAGGCCCTGCATTGGATCCCCAGAACCACACAGAAAGCAGCAGAAACAAAACTAATAGACATCCATGATGGCAAAGCAGTGCTTTGTTCCCTATGTCTCTATCTCTATCATTTGCACTCATGTGTTTTTTGTTTGTTTGTTTTTTAAATGAGGCCTGGGAAGTAGCTCAATGCTAAGGAATGTGCATGAGACTATGAAGTTAATCTGTGACGCCACATTTTAAAAAAGTGAAGTTAAGGTATTACTGGGAAGTGGACAGTGGTGCACCCGGTTAAGAGCACACATTACCATGCTCAAGGACCCATGTTTGCGGTGCAGCTGATTGGGCGCACACACTACCATGCGAAAAGACTTGGATTCCAGCCCCTGATCCCTGTCTCCGGGGAGGGGTGGGGGGGTGCTTCACAAACAATGAAAAAATTACTGCAGGTGTCTCGCTGTCTCTCTCTACCTCCCCCTCCTTCGCTCCGTTCTCAATTTCTCTCTGTCCTATAAAATTAAGAAAAACAATGGGGAAAAATGCCCTCCAGGATTCATTATGTAGGCACTGAACTCTGCTTATAACTCTGATAGCAAAGGAAGAAGAAAGAAAGAAAGAAAGAAAGAAAGAAAGAAAGAAAGAAAGAAAGAAAGAAAGAAAGGAAGGAAGAAAGAGAGAAAGTAAGAAAGAAAGAAAGAAAGAAAGAAAGAAAGAAAGAAAGAAAGAAAGAAAGGGAGAGAGAAAGAAAGGGAGAGAGAAAGTAAGAAAGACTGAAGGAGGAAAGGGAAGAGAAGGGAAGGAGATAGAAAGGAAGGGGAGGGGTAGAGGAAGGGGAGAAGATAGAACAGGTGTCATTGGGAAACTCTGCGATCTGATAAGCTAAAAGTAAGACTAAGAAGAAATAATTCCTGCTTTTGTTTCCACAATCTTGTTGTCATTCTTAGTCTCTTAACCATGAAATCAGTATTACAAGATTTCTTGGAAATACTAGTGAGCTGTAAATTGGGGATAACTATGTTTACTTCATGCACAAAAATCCTCACTTTAAGTAAATGGGACTTTCATTTGTTCCAAAATTCAAAAGCACATTTCTTCCAATGACATGTTGGTTTCAAAAGATGGATAATAAAATAACATATATGTATGAACTCAAGGGAAAAACCACAAAATCTGACTCTAATAGAAGATAAAAATATAAATATAAAGAAGTACATCTCAAAATTGAAGAAGGTTTTAATGGAGTGAAGGTAGAACAATGGCTGTTTTGATCAGGGACACCACTGGCTTTCCCACATTTGAGTGCTTCTGGATAGAAACACAAAGCTCTTCACTCATTTCAGCTCCACTGGCACTCAGCACCCCACTGCCCCAGGAGTTCATCCTTCTAGGAGCTAAGAGAAGGGAATTTTTCCTTGAAGTCTGGAAGCTGAAGTTCTTAGCAACCAAAAAAAAAAAAAAATCTTTAAAGTTTTTGTAAAAGAAACAACAAAAATGCTGATGGTAAAAATCCAAACAACACTGACAGAAAGAAATAAGCCAGGCACCTATTCAAGATTCTTTTATTAATTATTCCATTGATCATTTGAGCTAATCTTTTTATGCTGACTCCTTTACACCCTGAGCATATGACAGCCAGTTCTAGTCCATATAAAAAGAACATGTTCGGAAACCTCATGGAAATGTGGATGTGATCTGCCTAACTCTTGAACAGTACTCAGTGGGCGAGAGAGATACATAGAAATATGCATATTCATAATATGCATTTATTTTAATAAATATCTATTATTGGATAGAGACAGAGAGAAATTGAAAAGGAAAGGAAAGAGACACCTATAGCACTGCTTCACCATTCATGAAACTTTCCCCCCTGTAGGTGGGGCTGGGGCTTGGATCTGAACCTTTGTGCACAGTAAGATGCATGGTCAACTGAGTGTGCCATCACTCAGCCCTAATATTCAGTATCTTTATTTTTCATATGTACATTTCTGGTGACTATCTATCTAACAATTGTAGATATGTGTATTGTTTATTTCGAATTTGTATTTTCCCTACTTGTCTTTTCTTTACTCTCTCAGCTCTGTGGGACTTTCAGAATTCTCACAGACCAGTCTTCATGTCTGCACCATGACCTAGTATCCTTAGCTGTCTTTCGCTTTTCTCACTCCTTAGACAATTTCAGTAAAACTTAGTGTTTTATTACTTCTGAACACAAAAGAGGATCAGATTGAAACCTTTGTCTCCTCTGACATTGCCTTTTCTCAATTTCTTTTGCTCTAACACAAGAAACACTGAGTAAGTCTCAATGTCTATCTCTGCCTATAGATAGAAATCTTGGGGCCAGGTGGTGGCACACCTGGTTGAGTGCACACATTACAATGCACAAGGACCTGGGTTCAAACCCCCAGTCCCCACCTGCAGGGGGAAACCTTCATAAGTGGTGAAGCAGGCTGTAGGTATCTCTCTGTCTTTCTCCCTCTCTACTGTTCCTTTTCCTCTCGATATCTGGCTGTCTCTATCCAATAAGTAAATAAAGATAATAAAAAAAAAATTTTTTTAAAGAAATCTTTCTGAATAACCAATCACACTAACTTGAGAAAGTCCCTAAGGTATACATCTAGTCGTGTCATCCTGCCTCCTCTAATTTCAGACGCTATGTAAGACCCTTTCTTTTTAACTCCTAGTGTTACTGCCATCCCCTATCCACCAGATGCTAGAATCCAATCACATTCAGCAGCCCAGTCTTCTTACATGTTGCCTGTACATTCTTCTCTCTCAGGTCTTTGTCCACTAGGGATTCAATACAACCTGTTATAGAACCCTTAACCATCATTGCTGGAGCCACAATATGACCACATTCTAGCAGCAACTTCATAATCACCTTCATGTTTATAATGTACAGCCCTCAGGATGAAAGGTGGTGCATGCAGCTGGCTGAATGCATATGTAATCAAGGACCTGAGTTCAAGCCCCTGGTCCCCATCTGCATGCTGAAGCAGTGCTCTAGGTGTCTATCTTTCTTCCTATCTTCCTCTCTCAGTGTATCTCAGTCTCTATCATAAATAACTAAAATTTTCAATTTAAAATATTAGAACAAAGCACAGTCCAGGTCTATGCAACTCCATCAATCTAGTAAATATCCAGTAGGAGTGCCAGATAAAATGACAGTCATTTTGCCAGAAGCCCATATGCTAAAAAAAACCTACCTGCCAATCAATTATTTTGATGTATTTATCAGATATGTGTACCAAAAATACTACATCATCTTTGTTCTACCCTACATTGTCCTCTGTGTTAGCTTAGTTGTCAGAATGTGCAGTATGCCTATTCTCCAATTCACCCCCAGAAAACGATGCTGCTATTGTTGACGGATACATCTGTCGCAATAATGGAACCAGAGTAGAGTTAAAGCAAATAATTTTGAATGTTCAATTAGACCTTATAAATTACTAAGACAAAAAAGGATAAATAAAACTTCACAGAATCTTCAAAAAGCTTTCAGAAATTCCTGTCCAAAATCAATTATGGTAAGCCTATGAATAACTAAAAGAAACTGTTTTGGCTAATTGAAAAACTTGACAAATCTATCAAAATAAGTGTAACATAACATTTTCTATAAGATTGTTATTGATTTTAAAATGTTAGCAAAACAGCAAATGACTTTTTAAAGTATGTGAAGAAAATAAATTAAAAGAATGTCACAGTTTTGTCATACCTATTAAAAATATATATCCACATATTGTCAAGAAAGATATTAATATATTCATAAGAGTATTCACCCCCCACACACTTTTCTGAGAGCCTGCTGGTGACCTTCCCTGACCTGCACCACCAAGTGAATGAATACAGGCAAGTAAAAAGGACCTTTCCTTGAGGTCATAGTCTTTTTATTTTTATTTTTTAACTATTTTATTAATGATCTAACAGTGATTTACAAGATTATAAGATAACAGGGGTATAATTCCTTAGTTCCCACCACCAAAGTTCCATGTCCATCCCTTCTCCATTGGAAGCTTTTCTCTTCTTTATCACTGGGAGTATGAACCAAAATTCTTTTTGGGGTGCAGAAGGTGGAAGGTCTGGCTTCTTCATTGCTTCTCTGCTGGACATAGACATTGGCAGGTCAATCCATACCCCAAGCCTGTTTCTGTCTTTCCCTAGTAAGGTGGAGCTCTGGAGAGGAAAGACTTCAGGACACATTGGTAAGGCTGCCTGCCCAGGGAAGTCAGGATGGCATCATGGTAGCATTTCGGGTTGCATTGTGGGGGAGAGAGAAGAGATCAGGAATTTGTGGCGGTTCGGGAATGCAAATCTTTACTCATGCGGACGCCCCAGAGTTGGGTGAGAGTGGGCACAGTGGTTTACGCCACATGGAACTAGCAAACTGGCTGCCTCCCTCTATGCCCAACAGCCCCTCTCCAGGTCTGGTTGCAGAAGAGAGAAGAGCAAAGAGAGTCAAAGTGGAAATACAAGCGGCTTTTATGGAAGGATTCCGGAAGTGGCAAGTAGGGAAGGGATTGGCTAGAAAAGGGGGTGGAGAAAACAAGGCACTCTGGGAAGGTAGAACGCTTCTGTAGCATGGTTGCTAGGATTTTAGCTTGTGAGGGAATAGGCGATACCCTGAGGGAGTAATATGGTGGCAGAGGAGTCACTTTAAAACAAGGCAGAAGACTGATATGTAAATAATAATACTCACATGGAAATATGGTGGTTTGTGGGTCCTGCCTAACTCAATGACATCTAAACATTATCCCAACAGTAGCATCTGCAACTTGATGACTGAAAGGTGCTAAGATATAAAGCAGGACAGATTGTTTAATAAACAGGAACCCAAAGGTAAGAATAGAGCAGATGAAATTAGGGGTCTTCATGTGGAAAGAAGCTAGGAAGTCTCCTTTAGGTATGTTCCAAGGAGCCCATGACTTTAGTAATATTTATACACCTTTCCCATATTTGGGAGCTACTCTCTTCCCGGATCCAGCTTTCTGGTCCTTTTTCCAGCCATGACATCATCTCCTCAGACAATAACTTGGATCCACCTGCATATCAGATGTCAGGCTCTGGAAAAAGAAGAAGAAGAAGAAGAAGAAGGAGGAGGAGGAGGAGGAGAGGAGGAAGAAGAAGAGAAAAAGAAGAAGAAGGAAGAAAAAGAGGAAGAGGAAGAAGAGAGAAGAGAGAAGAGGGAGAGGGAGAAGGAGAAAAAGAAGAAGAAGAAGAAAAAAAAAAACTAGTCGTGGGCTTTTTGGAATATAACTAAAATAGGACTACAAAATGGAGGAAATCCCCCCCCCCCAACTCTTGAACTATTCCAGCTTTTAGGTTCACGATTAGTTAACAATTTGTTTGGCTCTATATATTAACTCTTTTTTCAGCCAGCAGGTTCCAGATGCTACCATGATGCCAACTGGACTTCCCTAGGCAGACAACCCCACCAATGTGTCCTGGAGCCCCGCTTCTCCAGAACCCCACCCCACTAGGGAAAGAGAGAGACAGGCTGGGAGTATGGATCAACCTGTCAACGCCCATGTTCAGCGGGGAAGCAATTACAGAAGCCAGACCTTCCACCTTCTGCATCCCACAATGACCCTGGGTCCATACTCCCAGAGGGATAAAGAATAGGAAAGCTATAAGGGGAGGGGATGGGATATGGAGTTCTGGTGGTGGGAATTATGTGGAATTATTCCCTCTCATCCTATGTTTTTTGTCAGTGTTTCCTTTTTATAAATAAAAATTAAGTTTTTTTTGCCTGAGCCTGATACAGTCATGTTAACTAAAAATATATTTATAAAGGGACTAAGCCTCTCTAGAATACTTAGCTTTTGAAAAACCACACATCTTAAAATACTGCTAAAAATGAATATATTTAAAAGAAACATGTATTTTTAAAATAGTCTTAAGAGAAAGATATGTTCACAATCATTTACTATACTTCAAATAATGCTCTTTAAAATAAGGCTTTGTTAAACTAGTAAATGTGATAAAGCAGACAAATTATTCATGTGGCAAAGTGATTCTCCAGGTGCATTAGCCATCCAGGAACTGAACCTTTAGCAAACTGGCTCCCAACAGAGCTTCTTTTGTTCTCTCTCATCTCTCTAATCACTTTCAAGGCATTGTGATGATTCCTATCTCACTCTATTCCCTCAGGATAACTCATCTTTTTCACTTTGTATATTCAGCACTTACTGTAGCATATTTCATATTCTAAAAACTTTAAAATGCTCACAGACGAATAAACAAATTGATAAGTGACATTTAGCTTGTCTTAACTGGCTTAACTGGAATACTCCTTTCCCCTAGAGGTTAAGTACTTAGGGAGCCTGAATTTAAATGAATGAAGATCAAAGAGAAAAATCTTTCCGGCACATTTTATTCTTTCTGTCAGGGGTGCAGAACCTTTGTTCAGCCAAGGGCTATTTGGTTATTTTTTAACATAATTCCTAGGCCATATAAATGTATCAACTTAAAAATTGGCACGAAGGTGGTGCATCTGGTAAAACATAAATACTACCATGTACAAGGACCCAGATTCAAGACCCCAGTCCCCAACTGCATGGCAGGGTGGGGGTGAGGGAGATTCAGCCATGGAGTTATCATGCCTCCACCAAACCCCAGCTATAATCCTGGTGAAAAATAAATAAATAAATAAATCCCATAATATTCTCATTTCTTAGCTAGTATGCTAATTTACCAGGTATGCAAACCAGGCTCTAGCCCATCCCCCCCCCACACACACACACAGCTTTGATGAAAGCATAAATATTGCGTTCTGTTTGTCTCTCTCAGCCTCCCTATTAGTATCTAAAAATATAAAAAATAGTTGCCACATAATGTTACTATGTTCTGGTTGCTTTACCAAGACCAAACCAATTGATTTTGCAGGCTGTAACAGGCCTCGTCTGGTTTTTGTTTGTTTGTTTGTTTTTACAAATCTATTATTTTATTTTTCAGTGGATCTAAATCCTTGATGGGTACAGCACCACACGGCTTCTGTGCTCACTGGCATTAGCAGGAAGCTTTCTGCACAACTTCGCCTGAACCATCCCACTTTTTCTCACACATTCTTTTCTGTCAACCTCCCCTACTTCCAACCTGGTTACAGTCCTCACCCTTTTCCACTGCTGTAATAACAATATCCTTTTTTGTCTGATTTAAATCTTTTTCTCTTTCTAGTATTATTTCCACATTGTAGCCAGAGAGATCATTCTGAAACTCAATTCTGATCATGTGACTCTGACAGTTTTTTTTTTTAAGTACAGGTTAAAGACTAGAGCGATTTACCAAACTCTCCATGACTTGTTATCTTTCCAAACTCACCTGCTCTATTTTTCCTGTCCAGTTCTCATCTTGATTATTTAACAATATATATGCTCAACGTTTCTGATAACCAACATGCAATTGTGAATTTCTAACCTTTTGTGTGATTTCTTCTGTCAGAAATACTTTCAGAAGGGAGCTGGGCTGTGGCACACCAGGTTAAGCACACATAGTACAAAGCACAAGGACCCAAACAAAGATCCCAGTTTGAGCCCTAGCTCCCCACAGGCAGGAGGTCATTTCACAAGCAAGTGGAGCAGATCTGCAGTTGTCTTTTTGTATCTCTCCCTCTCTATCTACCTCTCCCTCCCCTCACAATTTCTATCATATCCAATAAAATGAAAAAAATAATAAAGAAAGGTTGCCAGGAGCAGTGGATTTATAGTGCCAGTACCGAGCTCCAATGATAACCCTGGAGGCAAAAAAAAAAAAAAAATCTCCAGTTCCTTGTTGGAACTGGTTAATTCAAAGTCAGCTGCGAATATTCTGTTTAAGGCATTTCTCCTCCAGAAAGGCTTCGCTAACCTCAAGCTTCCTCTTGGTCTTGCTCTCCAAGGCTAGAGAAATTAGCATTTTTCTATACTCTGTGGAAAGTCCCAGCATTAAATTTATTCTCCTGTGTTGACTTTTCCCCCACTGGACAAGTGATCATATCCTCAGTAATTAAAACAAACAGAATTCAAACAAGTTGTGAACTCAAACTGAATTTTGTGGGGCTGGGTGGTGGTGGACCTGTTTGAACACATATGTTACAATGTACAAGGGCCTGGGTTGAGCCTCCCCAGTCCCCACCTACAGGGGGGAAAGGAAAAGCTTTACAAGTGGTGAAGCAGTGCTGCATGTGTCTCTCTTTTTCTCTCCCTCTCTATCTCCCCCTTCCCTCTAGATTTCTGGCTGTTTCTATCCAATAAGTAAATAAAGATAATAAATAAATACAAAACTTTGTTCTTTCAAATCATTCATTCCTTCTTTAACATGTTCATTAATTCTATAACCACTTATTGGTAAAGTTCATGAGTGAGTCCCACTCAGCAATTTTCATTTACTAAACAATGTCCTGTTTTCCCAGACATCTTTGGCTGGTGCAGAAACTAATTACCTCCACCCTTCTCTATATATTCCAGGGCATATGAAGAACATTTCTTAACCATGCCACACAAAGATATTTGTTTTAAATTTACCAGTTTGAATCAGTTTTATATGGTTTTTGTTCTGTTGATATTAACTAACTGATTATAACACATTTCATTTCTGGCTCTTGACTGACATAAGCAATTATGGTATGACAGTCTGATATTCTGGAACTGTGAAACTACTTCATGCTCCTTGCTGGTTTCCATCTGCAGGCAATGCAAATATCAGTGGCAGCCTTCAGAATTAAACACATTTCCGTAAATCCTAATAGCTAAGTAGCATCCCTCATTATTTTCTAGCAGGTCTTTGAAGCTGCTCAGGCTCAGCCTGTTGTTTATCACTTCAGAAGGCTTCCTGCCCACTGGCTTGTGCTAATGGGCACTGGCTTCTTCTTTGTTTTGTTTTGTTTTCATAAGGGGTCAAGTTGAAAGAACTTCCATAGGACTCAATATTTTCCCAAGAAAATCTCAGAAAAGAATGGGAAGACATAGAGGGGAGGTGGTGTGTAGGCAAAGGAATCAAAAGCAGGACAGACCAGGTAGTCCTGGGCACAAGTTTGGAAACCCAGGAAGAAAGAAAGATTTGGGATGTCTGGGCTTCTGGCAGTGAGAATAATGAGTGGTCAACAGTGAATGAGAGTGGGAGTACTCCAAGAAGAACAAGACCATGAAAAGACAAGGAAGACAGCATTGTTGAAGAAATCTCTTGATTCCAAATTTCCTGATATTTGTTGTTAGAAATTCTATTGATTTCACCTACATCTCTGTGTTTACAAAAAGAAAAAAATCTGCTTAATTGTTATCAGGTGCATTCCTTTGTCTGAAAATACCACAAAGCCTGTCCTTCAGACTTCAGGCATTCCTTTAACACAACTCCCTCCTGCCTTAAGGCAAAGGTATGGAGAGTGTTAAAAGTTAACAGCCAGGAGACCTAGAGTTAATGCAAATATGCATTTATCTGTAACTCTGATATTTGGTGCCTTCTCTGAAGGGTTTTGGGGTTGTACATATGTTTACATAAAAACATCATTGATCTTCCTAGTTCCTTTTGATGTGATGCATAATTTTACCAACAAATACTTTGAGGGAGTTCTGATCAGAGTTGCACACCTGACACTCTCCCATCTCAGGATATCTGGGTGTGTTCCTCCAGATCTCTTCAGATCAACTATGTGGTGACTGAAGTTATTTCCTCTCAATCCTGAAAAATGTCAGATCTCAGGATCCTGGCATCTGACTAAAGTTCTCTACCTATGTATTAGCCATAGACTAAAACAATGGGGGAGGACAAACAAAAGATGAACAATAGAAAAAAAAAAAAACCCATGGTGTTAGTTCAAGCCCCAGTCCCCACCTGCAGGGGAAAAGCTTCAGGAGTGGTGAAGCAGTACTGCAGTTATCTCTCATTCTCTTTCCCTCTCTCTACCCTCGCTCTGTATTTCTGTCTCTATCAGAAACATCACTGGTAATGATGGACTCATTGTATACGCACCAAGCCCCAGCAATAACATTGGTGGCAATAAAGGAGGTCATTTATGCAATTCTTACTCTTTCCTCAAGATGTAAGTGCATGAAAGTAGGAGAATCATAGCTAAGAAGAAGCCTTACTTCCTTGTCTTTTAAAGAAATATTTCATTTTTTTTTTTTTTTATTGGATAGAGACAAAGAGAAATCAAGAGGGAAGGGGGAGATAGACAGGAAGACAAAAAGACAACTACAGCACTACTTGACCACTCATGAAGTTTTCCCCCAGCAGGTGGGAATCAGGGGCTTGAACCCAGGTTCTTGTACATGGTAACATGTGAGCTTAACCAGGCACACCACTGCCTGGACCAGTATTTTATTTACTTTTATTTAATCAGAGCAATGCATAGTTCTGTCTTACGGAGGTAAGGGGGCCTGATGCTGCTATTTCAGAGGCATGCAAGTCATTTGCATAATCATTATGCTATCTCCCCGTAACCATCTGCTATATGGCTAACATGCAGGTAGAGAACCTAACTAAATGCATTTTTCATAATCTCTAGATCTATGAGATAATAGCTAAATCTTTTTAAAAATATTTTTATTTGTTATTAATAGTTTGTTACAAGATTGTAAGATTACAATATATCATTCCACACTACATCCAAATTTGATAGTTAATTCTTTTTTATTTTTTTATTGATTTAATAATGATCAACAATACCCCGAAGGATAAGAGGAATACAATTCCACACAATTCCCACCACCAGAGTTCCATATCCCTACCCCTCCATTGGAAGCTTTCCTATTCTTTATCCCTCTTGGAGCATGGACCTAGGATCATTAGGTGGTATAGAAGGTGAAAGGTCTGGCTTCTATAATTGCATGGTTGTTGGCAGGTAGATCCATACTCCCAGCCTGTTTTTATCTCTCCCTAGCGGGGCAGGGCTCTGGGGAGGTGGGGTTCCAGGATACATTGGTGAGGTCGTCTGACCAGGGAAGTCAGGTTGGCGCCGTGGCAGCATCTGCAACATCATGGCTGAAAAAACATTAAGATATAAAGCAGAACAAATTGTTTAATAATCATGAACCTAAAGGTAAGAATATAGCAGATGAGATTTGGGGTCTCCATTTTGGAAAAAGCTAAGCAGTCTATTGTAGGTATAATCCAATGGGGCCCATGACTTTACCAGTTTTGCCTGAGTCAGACAGCTAACATGCAGGTGGGCTAAAGATATTGTCTGGGAAGATGGTGTCAGAGTTGGGAATAGGATTAGAAAACTGGTGGGAGTTGTGACAAAGGAGTACCGGAAGCCTTTCTTACTGGGCAGACCTTGTGTTATTTTCAGACAAAGGAATGTATCTGATAACACTCAGGCAGACTTCTGTAAACATGGAGGTGTAGGTAAAATCAATAGAATTTCTAACAACAAATATCAGGAAGTGGGGTTAGGAAGTCCTAAGTGGTCAGAAACTCCCAGAATCACACACACCCCTAATCCAAAACTCCCTTCTGGAAATAGAAACAAACAAATATAAATTGTGCTTGGCTGTCTGACTTCCTAGAATTCCCCAGCATCCCTTTTTTTTTTTAATTTCTTTATTGGGGAATTAATGTTTTACATTCAACAGTAAATACAATAGTTTGTACATGCATAACATTTCTAAATTTTCCATATTACAAAACAACCCCCTACCCAGCATCCCTTTTCTCCCCACAGGTCTCTGAGTTTCCAATACTCTCCTGATGCCTCATGTCTTTAATGTTTGCCCCTCCACATCTGGCTTCCAATCCAGTCTTCCATTCTCTGGCTTCATATACTATTCATTTCTCTGACATTCTAACCTTTAGAAACTCTTTGGAAAATACAGCAATTTGGAGATATTCTGATTTTCATGTCATGGAATTATAACTGCCTACTGCAGTATTCAATAGGAACATCTGTTGAATGCTTACCTCATGTTAGTCATTCTCCAGAATAATTTACATATTTCATTTCACTTACTCAAGCACAGTTAAATATAATTTATATTCTATAGGAAACTAGAAATTAAGAGAGTTCAGGGTCTGGCATCGACCATACATCTGGGTAGCAGGGATTCAGGAGACAGTTTTACTCCTATCACATGATGCTTTTTCTTGCCTTATGCTGATGTTCTAAAAGAAAGAACAAAAAATGCTAATAAAACTATCTAAGATGATGAAGTCTGATCTTGATTTGATTGGCATTTTTCTACACTCATTCAAGGAAAATTAAAAAAAGAGACCACATTGCTTATAAATTTTAAACAAACAGAGCCTAAAGAAGTTTTAACCTTGAGAAAGATGTTACTGAATTAATTCCAGTCTGTTACTAATGAGAAGTAGATATTAAGTTGGTATACTGTTGATTTCTGTTGCCATTTATTTGAGTTTATGCTCTATCGATTTCTCAGAGGCACAGATTATAAATTATGATCATTTGGGGGGGGGGAAGGTAAATAGAAAGAGCAATAAACCCAAAGCATTATTTTAAGGACTGAGTGGATTGTTTTCTTTCTTTTAAATTTAGAGAGGAGGAAATATTTATATTGGGGACCAAGTGAAGATGGGGGCATTTGACACACACACACACGTGTGTGTGTGTGTGTGTGTGTGTGTACATGTGCATGTATGTGTATATGTGTAGGATATGGTCAAATGCAGAAACCCATTTGCTCTCAGGCAGGCAGGTTTGGAAGACTTCTCTAGTCCTCTCTGCCTTACCAAGGCCTGGGCAGAAATAGATCCACTTTCTGGGGGCATGCTGGTTAATTGTGAACTTCATGTAAGACTATATTATTTTCAACCTCAGAAATATTTACCAAAAAATCAGGGACCATGACCTCCTGGACAAAAGGAAAACTGTCACAGCACTGAAAGCTGGAGAGGACCGTGCCATCCTCCTGGGCCTGGCTATGATGGTGTGCTCCATCATGATGTACTTCCTGCTGGGAATCACACTCCTGCGCTCCTACATGCAAAGGTAATGCACTGAATGGCTGCATGCTGCCATTTTAACTCCTATTTCTTCCTCCTGTCTCATAACTTATCAACCCTGGGGTCTTCTTTATCTTACCTCCTAGTAACTTTGAGTTGTGCTTGACACATAATATTTTTCAATCATCTTGCCTAATAATAAAGGTATGAAATCCTCTGTATAGTCCAGAAGATAGCTCATGAGTCATCATGCATGAGGCCATGGGTTGATCCTTGGCACCATGTGGAAGGACCTTGGACAGCACCAAGGAAAAACTCTATGGATGGTGGAGCAGTGCTTTGGTGCATCTCTCTCTCTCTAAGGATAGAAAACAAAAATAATCATATCTGGGAAGTCAATCAACAGCATTATACATGTGGGAGACTGCTGGTTCATTCCAGCTACCACAGGAAAGAAAAGAAAAGAAAAGAAAAGAAAAGAAAAGAAAAGAAAAGAAAAGAGAAGGACAACTAATGGTAGGGGAGAGAACATAATGGTAATACTAAGAGACTTTCATATATGAGGTTCCAAAGTCCCAGGTCCTCTACATCACCATAAGCCAGAGCTGAACCATATTCTGGTAAAGTAGAAAATAATAAATAAAATTCAAAAGCCCCTAAATCTAAGCTGCCAGTCTGTACCAGGGACTTTCTATACATTACCCTTTCAGCTCTCACTTATCTCAACTTAAGTGTGAATATATTCCTTATAGAATTGGTCACACTGAAGCTCAAAATAGATTTAAGCTCAAGATAGAGAAGGTCAGGCATCTCTAACAGATGGCAACTCTAAGATTTAAATGCATCTCCCACTGAATCCAGACTCCCTGTTCATGCCTCTCATACCTCTTTGTCCACTCTCCACTCTCATTCCCTTGCCATCCTACCCACTTCTCCGTCAGCCCAGAAGTCAGTGGTTCCTAAGTAGGTTTAAAAAAAAAACCAAAAAACATTGCTCTCAAGTCTGAGAAACACAGCTTTAACTCAACATATTAGGAAATAACAGATTTTGAGCCATTTCCACTTTGATATCTGCCTGACGTTGAGCAGTGGGTAAGCAGACAGGGTTAAAAACAGAGATACCAAGTGTGTCCTCACCAGAGTAAGACATAGGGTAGGTCCCCATAGCATCTCGAGCCCTCACTGTTACCCATTCTATGTTCTGGACACTCAGAACATAGAAGAGTCCAAAATTGCCACTATGAACAGGGAAAGTTAGTTCAGATCAGTTACAAAGCCCTTTCACATGAATGGTTGAGGTTTCGATCCAAAAGAGAATCAAATCAGCTTATGACATTCATTGCTCCACCTAAATTAATACTTTCATTTCAGAGGCAAGTGCTTGCTGAAATAGTGTAATTTGCTAAAATTAAGGCATCATCTTCCCCACTTGTAGCTGCTCTGCTCAGTTTCTCTGTAGCCTTCAGCTGCTCCTTGTCAATGAAAGTGCTGATGTCCAAGTATGCAGTGACCCCAAAACCCATTTCAGATCCTGACATCTGTTTAGAACCACCAAAGACTTTTTTGCTCCTGGTACAAGCAAAATAGACCATCTTTACCCCAGAAAAAGATACAACTTGCCACACCCAAGGGGATCAGAATTAAATTGACCATGAAAAAGGGTGTCAACTCATGTACTGAAAAAAGGAAAGGGGATTAATCTGCAAAGGAGCCAGACTGTTTTCTTCTGATCACAATGGAAATAAGCTTATACTCAGAAGCAAAGCATTGGTTGCTGGTGTTTTGCTTCCTAATCACACGTTACCCTGGGTCATAAAAATCATTGTTATTTATTTATTTATTCACTTATTTTACATAACCTATGAGCCTCACCTAAGCCTGGATTCTAGTAGGACAGTTAGTCACTACTGGCATCCGGCTCAAGCCCGGTCTACATTTTTTCAATTACTGTTTCCTGAGTGTGTGTGTGTGTGTGTGTGTGTGTGTTTCCAAGAGATCTCAGGGCATTAATCAGCACAGAAGAGCATTTGCATAAAAGAACATTCTTTCTTTGCTTTTTGAGGTTGTACTTTCATTAGGTCCTGTCAAAAAGAACTCTGGCTGGTCACATTCAGTCTTCCCAAAGCATATTTACAAAAGTTACCAGTACTGGGGGCTAGGCAGTGGCACATCCAGTTAAGCTCACATATCACCATGCCCAAGGACCCGGGTTTGAGTCCCCGCTCCCCACGTGTAGGGGGAAGCTTCACAAGTGGTGAAACAGGTCTACAGGTGTCTATCTTACCCTTCCACCCGCTCCATCTCCCCTCCTTTTTCAATTTCTCTCTGTTCTGGCAATGTTCTGGCCTATGAATGGGGAAAGTCTTGGTAAAAATAGAAAGGTTAAAAAATATAAAAAAGGAGAAGAAAAAAATACACAGGGAGCAATGGATTCCTAGTCACAGCAATAACTCCGGTAAATTAAAAAAAAAAAAAGTTACCTTCTTTACCTCAGAGGTATTATATGACTTATCCTAGATCACAGGGCTCAACAATAAGAGATCTAGGTTTTGATAAAAAAGAGAGAGCGATCTAGGCTTTGAATCTAACAAGTCTGATGTCTCTGATTTCAACTACTAGGTTCAAATTCTTGTGTGCCTAAAAGTATGGAGTTATTGTTCCATGGGTGTCCAAGTCAAGAATAAATAAAATTATCATGTGGGAATATTTGGGGCTGGGTGGGAACTCACCACAGAGATAACATATTGTCAAGCATGAGGACCTGGGTTCAAGCCCCCAACCCTACCTGAAGGGGGGGGAACTTCACAAGTAGGTGACCCATGCTACAGGTACGTTTCTCTCTGTTCTCTCATTCTCTCTCTCTCTCTCACTGTCTATTAAAAAAGACTAAAAGAGAGAGAGAGGGAGGGAGAGAGAGAAAGCAATGGCTACTGGGGACAGTAGAATTGTGTAGACACCAAGCCCCAGTGATAACACTGGTGGGGATAAATATATATCACTGTGGACTTTCTTGATTTAATTATGCCACTGCCTACTCTCTGTGTACTTCAAGTACTTTCATGCCTTGGCATGAAAAGCAAATTCAGACTCAAAGAGGAACCATGCCATGACCTTGGCTTTCAAAACTATTTAACAGCGCCCCCTTGAGATTGTTTTCTTGCAGTGACACTGTGTTGCACTGAGCTTAGATTTCAGGTGTGTACATGGTGCTCTGAAAATGCACAGGTGGACTCAGCCTGGGTCTTCAAGAAACACAGGTGGGGATGTGATCATTTACGATCCATGTGTCCTTAGTTATGACTTGATTTCTCAGACTCTCACTTCATTCATGTTTAAAATGAATGAATACTCAGCTTATAGAGTTGCAGGGAAGACAAAAGAAAATAGTGTAAGTGAAATACCAATAAGGTAAAAGAGATTCAACAAGGAACTGCCCCTGCACCGAGATAGAATGAAGTTACCTCTTTGTTCCCTCTTAGAAGAATGGCCTTAGAGAAAATTATCACTCCCTTTCCATCTGTCAGGTGGGTGTTTAACCCCTTCTCCCTTACACTTTCCCTGCCTACAAACTGGGAAAACACTGGATAGGGGAGCAGTGGTCATGGCAGGAAGCTGCTGATAGCATAGAAATACAGGGTGAGTGCTGGCAAAATAGCTCACTTGGATAGTGTGCTTGCTTTGCCATGTGCATGATTCAGGTTCTAGCTCAAACCCCACTGCACTGAAGCATGCTTCTGTGTTCTGATTCCTTCTTCTCTTCCTCTCTCTTTCTCTCTCTTTCTCTCTCTCCCTCTCTCTCTCTCTCTTCCTTTCTCCCATTTCTGTCTCTGTCTTAATAAAAAAAAAATGCAGGTGAGTTGAATGTAGGCTGTGACATACCAAAAAATGCTCTCCACTCATCAGTGACTTTGGCAAAGAAAGAAATATCGAGTAAAGCATTGGAGAATATATATATTGTTCATTTTATTTTTTAATTAATTAATTAATTAGATAGAGAGAGGAGGGGAGGAGAGTGAAAGAGAATGCAGCATTGAAACTTTCTTCAGTGTATTGGGATTTGGGTTCAAACCTGGGTCACTTACAAGGCAAAGCAGCGAGTGCCCTTTCCAAGTGAGCTATTTTGTCAGCCCAAACATGGCAAAACACTATGGAATATTACACTATATCCAGTGGGTGTTGTTTAAAAACATTCTTAGCTGCCAGGCAAACTGTGTCTTTATATTGTACTTCGCTTAAAGCTTCCCTTTTCAAAGACATAAACTAACAAATAGATTATATCACAGGTTTTTTTTTTTAAAGCACTCTTCTGGGTAGAATGCTAACAGATAGTCCATTCTGGTGTCTGAGTGCCAGCATTCAACCTTTGTTGACTGTTCTTTCTCTGTAGTGTGTGGACAGAGGAATCTCAGTGCACCTTGCTGAATGTGTCCATCACAGAAACGTTTAACTGCTCCTTCAGCTGCGGGCCGGACTGCTGGAAACTCTCTCAGTACCCCTGCCTCCAGGTCTATGTCAACCTGACCTCCTCTGGTGAAAAGTTCCTCCTCTACCACACAGAAGAGACAATGAAACTCAATCAGAAGGTAGGAGCTCTGCCCATGCACAGAAACTCCCGGTCCCCCCACTAGAGTTCCCACAGTCAGCTACTGCCTCTCTCAAGTCCCCCTGTGCCAGCAGCCTTTCAAAGGAAAAGGGCTGCTCAGAAGCAGACCCTGTGGGGTCAGGTGGTGGCACACCAGACTGAACACACATGTTACCATGAGCAAGAACCCGGTTCAAGCCCCCAGTCCCCACAGGCAGAGGAGGGAGGGAAGCTACATGAGCAATGAAACAATACTGCAGGTGTCTCTTTATCTCTCTCCCTCTCTACATCCCTCTCCCCCCTCAACTTCTCTCTGCCTCTACCCAAAATAAATAAATATTTTTAAAAAAGAAGCAGACTCTACTTTATCCACCCACAGGACTGACTCACTATTGACTCTTGGTTAGGAAACATTTGCTTCTATGAATGCTGTAGGCTACGCCCCTATTCTGTGGTCATGCGTTTTAGCCTTTCACTCCATCTAGAAGGATAGAGTCATGCCCTTACTGATACACATGTGAACTGAATCTTTCAAGCCAATATACAGTGTGTCGTAAAACATAACCAAGAATCATGGGGTAAAACTGCTTTGCTTGGGCTGGCGAGATAGCGTAGTGTTTATGCAAAAAGACTTTCATGCCTGAAGCACTGAGGTCCAAGATACAATCTCCAGTACCATTGTAAAGCAGAGCTGGGCAGAGCTTTGGTAAATAAACATTTTTAAAATAATAATAATTAATTAATTAACACAAAGTTTAAAAAACTATTTTGCTTTTCTACAGGCAATCAATGATACCTAGTGGAGTGGTCTTAGAGATGTAATTTAATATTTCTTTAAAATGATTGCAATCTTGTCACTGTCTCTGTGAGAACTAGAATAGAGTTGGTAGTTGCTGAGCAGAGCTTGGTACACAAGAACACTTCAGCTTGGTCTGTCAAAATAGCTCTCTCATGGGTTGTCATGTGCACAGCCCAGGTCCAAACCCAGCTTCCTTCACATTAAAAGAAGCTTTGGTACTATTCTCTCCCTCTCCAACTCTATTTTTTTTAAGACACTTTAATATATGATCTCAGTGGGTATGCCTGTGTGTCTCTCTTCATATGCAGAGGCTCAATGTTCCCTCAATAATACATTTAAATCCACAGAGTGGGCACTCAACTCATATTAAAGTTGTACCTAAAATTTGCATTTTAAAAGATCTAGGATACCCAATAGTCTCAGGAGAAACACCTGGCTATTACCAATTTTAAGACAAAATAATTAGAGTTTGGATTTATGGATTTACAATAGCAAATTAGATGGCCAGAGTACTCTAGCCTGAGGCCTCTCTCCTATTGGACAATGAACCCTTAGTACCAGGATTCAACCTCCAGAAACCTGGTCACTTTTTTTTTTTTTTTTGCCTCCAAGGTTATTACTGGGGCTCTGTGCCTGCACTATGAATCCACTGCTCCTGGTGGCCATCTTTTTTTTTCCATTGTTGTTCTTGTTGGATATGACAGAGAAAAATTGAGAGGAGGGGAAGACAGAGGGGGAGAGAAAGATAGACACCTGCAGACCTGCTTCACCATTTGCGAAGCGACCCCCCTCCCCTGCTGGTGGGGAGGTGGGGAGCTAGAACCGGGGTCCTTGTGCCAGTCCTTGCACTTTGCACTATGTGTGCTTAACCCAGTGTGCTACCCCACTGCCCTACCTGATCACTTTTGTAAACATTTTGCTTTCATTACCATTATCAGCACTTCAATGATATAGATTACATATATTGGGGAAAATAATGCATATTTGGGGGCTGGGCGGTAACGCAGAGGGTTCAGCACACCTGGCACAGAGCACAACGACCAGCTCGAGCCCCCTCCTCCCCACCTTCAGGGGAGTCGCTTCACAGGCCTGCAGGTGTTTATCTTTCTTTCCCCCTCTCTGTCTTCTCCTCCCCTCTCAATTTCTCTCTGTCCTATCCAACAACAATGATAACAATAATAGTAACAACAACACCAGTAAACAACAAGGGCAACAAAAGGGAAAAAAATGGCTTCTAGGAGCAATGGATTCATGGTGCAGTCACCGAACCCCAGCAATAACCCTGGAGGCAAAAAAAAAATAATACAAGTTCAGTCTAGAACATAGAATTTGTTTGTGATATATTGGTGTAAAATAAGAACATCCACCTAACAGTTTAGTTATAATAGCTTTAAAAAAATTTTTGCAAATATCTGATGATTCAACATAAGGAATATTTCAGAGACTGTCATTTCAGAATACCCACTTTGATTTCCTTTCATTTGGGGTAGCCACAAGCAATACCAGTCCTAACTTTATCTGCAAATATTTACAGCTTAGCTCCTGATATGTGTGTCTTTGTCAAACTGTTTTCAGCATCTTCCCATAAGTCATATTTTTACATCAGATTTGACCTGTAATAAAAAATGCCTACAAAACACTCAAATTTCCAGGGAAACAGAGACCAACCAACATTGAACAGTCCTGTGAATGCATTATTCCTTCCCCAATGTTATATAAAAAAAAAAAAGCACTTTACTGAGTTACATAGGCCCTACTATGTTCAAACATGTAAAGAACAGGCATCAGCTGACTAGCCCAAATGTACACATTCGAGACCCCCATGAATTTCACCTTTTAAGAAACACCTCCTATATTACAGGCTTGCTGGTCTCAAAAGTCATTTATATCCCCTTCTATCTGCAGGAATCTTACCTAGTAACAGAATTGTTGTCATTTGGCTGACAAATGTTTCTTCAACAAAAAGTTGTTGAGGCAAATCGATTTAGAAGAGCCTAAGAAGAGAACACAGCTCCATTTATAAAGGCATGCCATTTTTATTGAGATCATTTCAATAACTTAGTACTATTAGCTACTGAAACTGCTCCCATCAACTACCTTGGACAAAATATGCAGAAGAATGATACATTTGTAATCTGAATCAGCTAAGCTTGAATTCAGCCACAATGGTTTATCAGGGATTTTCTTTTTTTTAAGGCTTTGTTTCAAAATACATTTTTTAACATTTTAAGATATGATTCTGGGAAACTTTGAAGATATTAATTAATTAATTAATTAAAGCATCCTCATACTCCCTAAGCCCCTTTGATCTAGAAAGCCAAACCCTGGACATTTTCTAGTCCTGGCATTCTGTGTGCTCATCCATTCTCAGTTAACCTAAGGGTCATCCTGCTGTCTAACCAGCAAGATAGATCACCTGGAAGAATGCTTGCTTTGCCATGCACACAACCCAGGTTCCAATCTGGTCCCTACCGCACTGGGGAAAGCTCCTCTGTGGTCTCTCTCTATCCCTCCCCCACCTCCTCTCCCTCCCTGTCCCCCTATCCAACTCCTTCTCTCTGTTTCTTTCTACCTGGAAAACTTGACCCAGATCAATGAAACCCCAGAAATGACTAGAACAAACAGAACTATCCAACTGCCTATAGCTAAATAATCTCTGACAATAGCACAGTAAACAAGTCATCTGCTACTCATTAATAAGGCTAATTGGGACAAATAGTCCAAACACACTCTTTCAGCAAAATCATCCCATTCCTTTTACATTTCTTCCTGTGGAATCTGTGGGTCTGAAATGATTTGGAATTTCAGAATTTGACCCCAAAGTTCCCATCATTGTATCTCATATTTCACCAACGGCTTCATCTGTGTCAGTTCATACAGTTGTGTGAGCTGTTGTGCCCTGCAGAATCCTAATAGTATCAGTCATATTATAAATGTGGTGCAGTGTCTACAGTCACAATTTACAAATTCCAACTAGCAGTAAATAAGTGTTTCTTTTTGATAAAATAAGTGTGTTGTGATAATAGCTCAAGAGAAAATACTAGTGTCCTAAAGAGAGGATATAGATTTGTAATTTACACCCAAGTTCTATAGTCATTAGCAGTAATTTTGTCATAAACCAATTTAATTCAAATAAATCTGTTAAATTAATATATACATAAATACATACCTAGGGTCCCTCTCTCTTTCTCTCTCTCTCTCTTTCTCCATATATATATATATATATATATATATATATATATGATAATTTCCTTTTTATACTAGGAAGTACTAGAGGGGAAAGAGTAAGAAATAACCTATAAAATTCCTAGAAAATTGATTTGAATCACATTTTTCCTATTTTTCCTTCAATAATAAATTTTAATATTTTAGATAGAGACAGAAGACAGAGAAACAGAGAGGGTGAAAGAGTGCACATCACTGAAGTTTTCAGTGTAGTGAGAGAGCAGACTAGACGCTGGGCTGTACGCATGGCAAAGCAGTGCACTATCCAAGGGAGCTATTTTGCTAACCCACATTCATAATCTTTATATTTTTGTTTCAGTATCATTTTATGGAGTCAGTATTGGTTTTCAGGATTGTCGTTGTCACGAGGGTGCATTTCCACACGGCCCCAAGACAGGTGTCAGTACATCTTACCCTCCACCAAATCACCAATCTGCTCCACCACAAAGACTTAGCTCCCCAACCTCCCCTTTGTGTTTTTCTCTTCCCCATTCTGAGTCCCCAAATCTGGTGCAATAGAACACAGTATGCTGAGTATTAGCCTGAATCCTTTGCTTTGTTTCTAAAAAACAAGACACCTATTTGAAAGGGTCTCTGCACACCCATGTTCGTTACATATGCTGAGCTATTAAGGTACATCTTGGTACCTTAAAACATTTTACTCAATTTATGAGTTCCTAAGGTTTCTAGAGACACTGGTTTGAATATTAAAAGAATAAATAACCCTGAGGGTTATTTCACTGATACTTAAGTTGGACTCAATACCCTCACCCGCCCACACCCCAGTACCAGACCCATGGTGTATCTTTTGATGACAGTTTATCCATCTCGTTTTTCACAGTGCTCCTATATACCTAAGTGTGGAAAAAACTTTGAGGAGTCCATGTCTCTAGTGAACGTTGTCATGGAAAACTTCAGGAAGTACCAACACTTCTCCTGCTACTCTGACCCGGAAGGAAACCAGAAGAGTGTCATCCTAACCAAACTCTACAGTTCCAATGTGCTGTTCCATTCACTCTTCTGGCCAACATGTATGATGGCTGGGGGTGTGGCTATTGTTGCCATGGTGAAACTCACACAATACCTCTCGCTGCTTTGTGAGAGGATCCAAAGGATCAATAGATAAAAGCAAACACGGATGAAATCATTTTCTTTACTGCTCAAATACTGTTTTCTTTCATTCTTCACCAAAGAACCTTAAGTTTGTAATGTGCAGTCTGTTATGAGTTCCTTAATATATTCTTATATGTAGAGCAATAATATAAAAGCTGTTCTATATGCAAACATGATGTCTTTGTTGTTCAGGAGAAAAAAATAATTGTTTTGTGTTGGTTGGTTGTTTTCATAGTTCTGTTTTCATGCTGGATCTAGCACTTCCTTCTCTTGTTCTGCCAAAATAAGACTCAGTTATTCATTTGTCAAGTTTTGTGGAAGAGTATAGACAATGCCAGTGTGTAGGGTCTGTGTGCTCAGTTGTCAGATCTCTTGAAAACATTTCTGCAATATTTTTCACCACTCATTGTTTACCAAAGCTGCAGCCAAAAATATTTTGTTCTTTTCTTACTCTATACTGAGCCCTGTAGAAAGCAGAGAGACCAGAACTCCTAACCAAAGGATACTACACATCTTCTTTGTAATTCTACCACATCACAGTAAAAAAGGGGGAAGCCCAGACAGTCATTTGTACTTTATGATATTTTACTCATACTTTTAGATTTTTTAACTGATTTCCAGGAAATATGTTGTTTTCCTTAACCAATTCTGTGACCTCTTCCTATGGTTGAACAGAGAGCCCTTTTTCCATTTAAGACCCTACTACTGTGTGAAGAAATAACATGTTCAAGTAATTTAACTTCCAGTGAATTAATTCAATTAATGTTAAATAGATGTTCCATAACCATCGAGGAAAGTTTGTTACTAAGATAGTTCTGTGAAAAATCCTTATTACACTCTGTTGAACTATATTAGATGGTAAAAACTAACATCCTACTTAGTGTTCAACAATGGTGGACTGATTTCAATTGGTAAATCTCTTGTGGCAAATTCATATGTTGGACTATTACTCTTTGAGAATTTATATTTATGTGTGTGTGTGTAGTCTCTCTGTCTGATAAGTGTTCCCTTTAGGGATTTTAAAGGTATATTTGTCTCCTCTGTGTGTTTTATTTTTCCATTTACAATTCCCTTTTTTGTTGCTAGATTTTATACACAGACTAGATCTTTTTTTCTATACACAGACTAGATCTTTTTTTCCTACCACATATTTGAAGTGAATAACAGATTTAAAGAAGACTTTACTCACATTGCCATTCATTCATTTTGTTGGGGGGGCGGTGATGAGGGACTGGTTTTAAACAGAAAACATTCCATCTCTTATTTAGCATAAATATCAAAATGAGAAGACAATCATCAACCTCTCCCATCATGATTTGAGTACCTTTTTTGTAATGTAGTATCAAAGTTTTATAGTTATTGCAAAATTTTACAGATCATATCTGTGGAATGACTGGTGAAACTAATCTGATGAAGTGGAAAGTATTCTGCAATATTGTAATTCATAGTTTGACTTTTCATAAACAAATAAACCCCAAGGGTGTAATCAGGACTTCAAATGCGTAATTAATTTTTTTTAACCTATTAAATCAGCAAGGCTTAAACTTCTCTAGCATTCTAAGCTAACAAGTCGATGGCAGACTAAAAATCTATGAATCATCTCCTTTAATGGTATTTAAAGAGATTATAGGGAACAAAAACCCTGTCTTATAACCAGACATATGCATATGTGTTGTGAATATTTGAAAAGTATTATGGAAAGCTCTATCCAGACTCTACCTTAGAACATAGTTATGAAAACAATACAGAAATCTTTGTGACTATGGAGCTGAAAAATTATATTCTCTAATGTTCCTGTTTCCCTCCAAGTGACCTAAAGTTGAAATATATTCAAGTGTAATGATTAGGTGAGTTGCCCATCTCTGTATGTGTGATTTAAACTCCTGATGTTTCAGATTAAAAAGTATAAATCTCAAAATAATGACAGTAAAAAGAAGTCAACTAGTACCTTCCTGAATCCTAACAAAACAACTGTCCCCTATCACAAGTAAATTATCATCACAATTACTATCACAAGTTCATTATTAGAAGGAAGAGAACTGAGGTTAATAATTTGGCTCTAAATGCTTTACTTGTATTAATCTTGATAAGTTGTTTATCACAATCCTATTAGAATGTGCACTATTATTATCACATCTTATGTATTGGGTCTCAGAGATGTTTAGTAACTTCCCCGAAATTACATAGACACCAAAATAATAGAGATCTGAGATAATATCCAGTCAGTAGCTTTCTATTATGGTTATCAATTTCATGATTTTGTGAGTCTGATACTATTTATAAGTATATAACCAAATCATTATGAGAATCTTCAGAAATGTTATGTTTCTATCCATAAGTGCTTCCATATAATCAAGAGACTATTTTGTAACTGAATACTAGTTAAAGATATTTACAGTATGTCCTCAGGGGCTGGAGAAATAACATAATGTTATGAAGAAGACTTTCTTGCCTTTTGAAGTTTCAAGTTTAATCCTTTATACCACCATGAATCAATGCTGAGCCGTATATATATATTCTTGAAAACACATTTTAGCTTTATTGAGATGCAGAAATTTGTACATATTTAATGTATACATCTTGATGAATTTGAACTTATACAAACATTTATGAAACTATCACCACAATCAAAATATTTAAAATATCCATGAAAAAAAACATCATTTAGGCCCAGGAGGTGGTAGAGTAGATGAAATATTAGACTCTCAAGCATGAGATTCCAAGTGCAATCCTGGGTATCCCGGTGTTGGAATGATGCTCTGGCTCTCTCTTTCATTCTCTCTCTCTCTCTCTCTCTCACACACACACACACACACACACACACACACACACACACACACACAGCAAATCTAAAAATTTAAATTAAACAAACTTTAAAGACTTCATTCAAGACATGATAACTAGGATGCATTAGATTTATCAATTAGTTTCTTCTTTGACTAAAATTGGATGTGAGCCCAACTGATCACTAGGTGTATGGGAAAAAATTATGTTCTTCAATCTTCAGAGCAAAGGACTAATTGTCAGATAGAATCTGCACATATTCTCACAAGGATTAAAATTAATATCATCCTACTGAGATCCCAATATAAGTCGCCTACCTCTTCTTTTTAGGGTCTAGTCATACTTGTACTTCTCAGAAGCCAGAGCACTTAATTTCTATTTTACATAGCAAGGATGATTTCCCCCACCAAATACTCATGATTCCAAATCATTCTCATTATCAAAGTGACACAACCCATCTAAAACTTTGACTTCATATTCCCTGTGTTGCAGTTATATTGAAAACCCAGAAATGGTAGCCTACATAAATGACTGCTTCCTTAAAGCTGTCATAAAATGCATCACTCTATAGAAAGTCACCATAGAAGCACAGACCGATAGTAATGTTAGTGTAGGCGTTCATACAATACCTCTGACGTAGACCACACGACAGTTAAAGTTGTAGCATGTCTGTTACTCTGTTCTCAGTGCTGTGAATAACACCAAAAGTTATCATGCAAAACGCTGATATAAAAATACTATTTTCAGTTTAAGAAAAAGCAATAAGATGACAAAATGATGTAAGCCACAATTGGACTGAATGAAGGCAATCATTTTAAAGAAATGACTTTAAAGAAATGACTGTTCTGTGGCAGGCATAATTAAGTCCCCTTTCCCTACTAAAGTAATTTCAGGAACAATGTTGGATCAAATAGTTATCCTGGTGGGGAGATGACAAGAGGTTGGACATTGTCCCTTCTCTCTGCTGCTTTGGTCCCCCTTTTTGTCTTGTAAAGTAATTCAGTAACAATAATCTCACAGTCTCAAAGTAGCCAGTCTCATGTATGTATACCTGTGGGAAATTTGACTCAAGGGACAAAATTTCAGAATATTTTTGAAAAGTTATCAGTATGTATAGCAGAAACGACTAGACAACTTTTCAGTTGTGTATAGTACTCTCCTCCCCGCTTCTCTCTCTCCCTCCCTTCCTCCTCCCCCTTACCAGAGCACTACTTCTCTGATTTAAGGTGGTGCCACTCCATCATTCATGGAGCTCTGAGGCATCATGCATGGTGAACCTGCATGGTGCAGTGGCTCAAACCAGGGCCCCAAGGCGCAGACTTAATATTATCAATATTATTATTTTTCCAGAGCACTGCTCATCTCAGGTTTATGTTGGCATGAGGTATTAAACATGGAACTTTGGAGCCTCTGAAATGAGAGCCTCTTTTTATAATTATTGTGCTATCTACTCCCTTTTATTTCTATTAAATAATTAAATGTTTTATTTTTTAAACTTTATTTTATCTGGCAGGACGAAGAGAAATTAAGAGGGAAGAAGGGAGGGAGAAAGAGAGACACCTGCAGACCTACTTCACTGCTTGTGAAGCTTTCCCCTTGCAAGTAGGGACCAGGGCCTTGCACCCAGGTCCTTATGCATGGGAACAGATGCACTGAACCAGGAGCACCACCAACCAGCCCTAGTACACACTATTATATTCTTAATCTTCACACAGCAGCAACCACATCTTCTCAAAATCCCTTGTGTCTATCATGGTAAAAGGAGAAAAATCCAACATCTATTTCAAGTTGCAAAAAGTTCTACTTGTCCACTACGAGTCTACCCCTGTTGTGAGGGAAACAGGGCACATTATTTGCAGTTCCATTAAGTGGGGAGAAGGTGGGGGGAATCACATAATCCCACAAAGGCAATCTAGCGTGTATTAAAGATGCTATGTCCACAGGCAACTGAGACAAACTCACACCAAATTCTTCTGACATAGAGTTTGAAGGAGGAAAAAAATAAAGGTCATGGATATGAGGAGAGACATTAGTGTTACCAAAAGGATAGAGGGGCAAAAAGAAGTAATACTTAGAATTTACTTAACTACTTCCCTCCTATCCCCACCTCCAGCTATATCGTGAGATTTTAAAGAGTCTGATTGCCAGGGCCAAGTGGTGGTGCATCCATTCCCATGAGCAGGGTGAAGCTGCATGAGTGGTGGAACAGTGCTGCAGGTGTCTCTCCTTTCAGTCTCCCTTTCTCACTCTCTTTGTCTCTTACCCTCTATCAAAAACAGGTGGGGGGACAAGGGAGGGCAGGTGGTGGTGCACCTGGTAGAATGCACATGTTAAAATGCCCAAGGACTTCTGTTCAAGCCCCGGTCCCCATCTGCAGGGAGAAAGCTTCACAAGTGGTGAAGCAGGGCTACAAATCTCTCTCTCTCTCTCCCTCTCTCTCTCTCTCTCTCTCTCTCTCTCTCTCTCTCTCATTTGCCTCAAGGGTTATCACTGGGGCTTAGTGTTAGCACTATAATGAATCCACTGCTCCTGGCAGCCTTTTTTTCTTTTCTTTTTTCTTTTTAGATAGTACAGAGAGAAATCAAGGGGGCTGAGGGAGATAGAGAGGAGGAGAGAAAGACAGACACTTGTAGACCTGCTTCACCACTTGTGAGGCAATCCCTTGCAGGTGGGGAACTGCAGACTCAAGCCCAGATCCTTGCACGTCCTTGGACTTCATATTATGTGTGCTTCACCACTATGTGCGCTTAACCCAATGCATCACTATCCGGCCCCCTCTGTGTCCCTCTCTGCATCCCCCTTCCTCTCAATTTCTGCCTGTGTCTATCAAATAAAGATAATTTTTTTAATTAAAGAAAGAATTTGATTTCTATTCAGTGAGAGATGCAGAGAAATTGTGGTTTTAATAGTAGACAACTGGTTCCCTCAAAGGTAAAATGATGCACAATGAGAGAAAAACACAGCTAGAAAACACTAGCTGAAGAGAAAAACTGGGGAGTGATAAAAACAGAAAATCTTGTTATGTAACAATTCATGTCCACCAGCTGTGAATGAAGTCCTTTGTATTTCTCTTACAAGTCTTATCCTGTGTGGCTGATAAATAACTCTTTGGTCTAGCAAAGAATGAACTACATGATTTACTGCCTGTTTTGGAGTAAACCATTTAAACAGCATGAAAAAAGATGAACAGAGTGGATCTTGCCTTTCCATTAGGTTTTCACCACCATGACATTTACAGAAATGGTCCCTTCATGACCCACAAGATAGCTCACTGGGAAGAGGGTCTGCTTTGCTTAACCAGGACTATGACCTCACTGGTGGAAGCTTCAGTGCTGTGGTTCTCTTCTTCCACCCCACCCTCCATTCCTCTGTCCCTCTTTCTATTTGAGAAAATGAGCCTGGAGCAGTAAAGCCCTGATGACTACAGCAAAAATAACAAAATGTCTTGCAGTGAGAGATCTTGTCACACAGATAACAACAAGAGCAAACCATAACAAAGGGACTTTTCAAAGTTAACCCAATTAACAAATAATGTGATGATAATATTAACTATTGATTGTCTTTTTGAACCCTAAGACAGCAGGAACCTCACATCTTCACTATAGAGCCCCTACTTCCCCCAGTCCTGGCACCCTTGGATAGGGCTCACTTTCCCGTATGCATCTCCCAATCCATACCAAATAATATTGCATCCGCCGATCACAACCTAACCAAAGCAACGATTGCCATCTCAACATGCTTCACCTCAGAGTGTATCCAGAGACTTCACGTGTGGAATGACAACCCTTCAGCTTCATTACTTGGGTGAGACCTTTCCTTTTATAGTACACTCTAATTTCATCTCAGGTAGTTCACTTTCTAACAAAAAGAACCCAAAGGGAAGCAATCATAGTCACTGGTGAAGAAGAAATGGACAGACCTAGAAAAAATGACCAGGTACTGGCTGGGCCTCTGAGAATTCACTGGCACAATAAGTACTACACTGAAAAATGTGCTTTATTGTCATGTATGTCTGTGTTTAATCATTATATTAAATCATGATTACATCCAGTTACCAGTAAAACTATTATAATGCCCAATTATTGGTAAACATATAAAAACTACTGAAAAGATTATTATTCATCATGATTTGACATAGCCAGTTTTCTGCACAGTGACAGGGACCTGTAAAACATCTGGGAAAATACAACACCTCTTATGGGGAGCCATTGGAGGGAGGAAGTGATCCCTTCACACAGGTGTGCAAATGTATTTGAGGGGTCATAGACATGGAGCCAGTAAACCTACCCCTTCCCTCATGTCTTCTATCCAGCTAGGACAAACCATCTAACTTCCCTCTGCATCCTGATTTTCTTCTTCACAAGTTGGCAGTGAAAATAGCATCCTACCCACAACGACCCTGGGTCCATGCTCCCATAGGGATAGAGAATGGGAAAGCTAGTGGGGAGGGGACGGGATATAGAGATTGGGTGGCGGGAATTGTGTGGAGCTGCACCCCCCCCCCGCCATCCTATGATTTTGTTAATGTCTCCTTTCTTAAATAAATAAATAAATAAAATTTTTAAAGAAAATATCATCCTTCCTCTCTTCCTAAGGTAACAAATAGGAATAACAAAAAAGATGATATGATTGAAAATATTTCATAGTCTAGCCACAACTGTTTGTTTCCGTCTGAGGGTTCCATCCCTCCACAAGGTCATAAGATGTTTGCATATAGGGAGCCAGGGAGTGGCACACTTGTTTAAGCACACATATCACCACACATAAGGACCCGGGTTCAAGCCCCCGCTCCCGACCTGCAGAGGAGTAGCTTCATGAGTGGTGAAGCAGGTCTGCAAGTATCTCTCTTGCTCTTTCCCTTCTCTCTCTCTCCCTTCCCTCTCGATTTTTTTCTCTGTCTCTAGCTAGTAAATACATTTTAAAAATAAATTTTAAAAAAAACATTCATTCTTTGATAGGTTCAACACACAACAAAATTTAAAGGACTAAAATTCTTCATGGAAGTCTAAATTTGCCAGTCTTTGGGGCCACGGGCAACATGAAGAGAATTTATGAAAATAAACATCTGTAGAGGGTGTGTGTCAATTACTTCAGTGTTAAATATAAAAGTATTGTGAGATTCATTCTGAAATAGGCAGAGCATCAAAGAAACAGGTGAGCACTCAATTGCAAACCAGTAGGGAGTCTCATTACACTAGCCTATGGGACACCATTTATATTTAGACTTTCTGGAGACTTGGGAGAGGTGTCATTGACAATCCTGTCATTTAATGATGAGGCATTGATTAGGGGCAGTTTCTGCAATGTGAAATACCAAGTGTTGTTAATAATAATAATAAGAAGAAGAAGACTTAATTGCCATGTCAGATCTTATCTCCAAGTTGGAGTCTTACTATGATAGATGAAACTACAGGGATAGTTGTCCACCAACAAAATGGCAGAGAATAAAAAGTCCCACATAAGCCTCTGGAATCATGTTAAGTGAGAGAAACCAGAAAGAGAAGGGGGAATATGGGATGATCTCACTCATGGGCAAAAGTTGAGAAATAATAACAGAAAGAGGAAACACAAGGAAGATCTTGGACTGGGTTTGTTTAATTGCACCAAAGTAAAGAACTCAAGTGGGGAGCAGGAGGGTGGCATTCAGGTCCTGCTGTATGGTGGTAGGAGGACCTAGGATGGAAGTGAGAGTGTTTCACATAAAATTGATAAATTTATCCATGTATCATATCAGAAACTATTATTTACTGTAAACCATGAATCCTTCCCCCCCCCAAAAAAAAAAAGTCAACATATCAGGTAACACCAAGAGAGACTGGGAAACAGTTCTGTCACTGGAGTGGAGCTGCAAGTTAAACTGTCAGTTCAGCTACTGATCTCGTGCTTTAAGCAAAAAGGCTGTAACTCTGAATTATGGGGTGGGAAATATGAAACTGAATAAACTAGCTTCTGGTTCTTCCAGAGGGGGAAAATAATTAAAATGACATCTGGGTAATAAGCATGGAGAAGTTACTTAAAAAAATAAAAATATCAAAAGAGTTCAGTTCTGTAAAACCTCTTGAATTTTATTCAGTCCCTGGAAAAATTGTAAGTACAGTCAACTCTCAGATCACTGTATAGTTGTCTGGGCCTACTAACATGATAAAATCAAATATAAATTCTGAAAAAATAGAGAGAGATAAGTAGACAGACAGATATTTACAGATATGTATATTTCTTTCTAATCAATTACAGCCTAATACAAAATAGGTAAAAAAAAAAAAAAAAAAAAAACCTTCCTAAGAAAGAAACAAGGTAGTAATAGAGGAAAATATTGACAGAGTCAATTCATCAAAATATCTGCAGATTTTAAACATCCTTGAGGAGTCTAAGACAGCACAGTCATTAGACAAAAGGCTTTCATGCCTCAGGCTCCAAAGTCCTGAGGCTCAATCCCTGGAGCCACCTTAAGCCAAAGCTGAGCAATACTTTAGTAAATAAATAAATACATAAATACATGAGAGTCAGGGAGATAAACTACAGTAGCACACTAGACTTAAATGTCTGCAGCCCCAGAAGTCTCAGGTTCAGTCCCAAGTATTGCCGTCAGAGCTGAACTATTCTCTGGTCTCTTGTCTCTGTCTCTCTTTCCCCCGTTGTCCTAAAAGTAATGCATATTTTTTATTATCTTTATTTATTGGCTAGAGACAGGCATAAATTGAAAGGGGAGAGGGTAGGCAGAGGAGAGAGAAACAGAGACACCTGCAGCACTGCTTCACCACTCACAAAGCTTTCCCCCTGCAGGTGGGGACAGAGGGCTCTACCCAGGTCCTTGCACATCATGAGCTAACATGTTAATGTTAGCTCAACCAGGTGAGACACCACCTGGCCCCACGAATAAATATTTTTAATGATAAAAAGAACACTCATGACACAAAACACAGTTCATAAGCAAGTGAGCATAGGTAAAAATATCTGTAATTTGTATAAGAGACAAACTACATCTCTTAAAAAAAAAAGCACTCCTAAAAATCAGTAAGAGAAAGGCACAGCCACAGATAATCAGCAAAGGACTGGTAAGGACAGATCATAGATAAGGAATCAAGATGACATCAAAATGCCTGAGAAAAATGTAGTTAATTGCACTCTCTTTCTCTTTAAAAAAAGTAAACTAATGGAATAACACTGTATCACTCGTCGCTCATCAGATTTTAAATGTTAAAACTATATGACTCCCATGTAAAGACTGTGTAAAGTGGGTTTTCTTTTTGTTTATGCAGACGCAAATCACTGTATGCTTTACAGAAATCTATTATCGAACTTTAAATGTCAATTCCATTCAACCTAGCAATTCTACTTCTAAGTGTATCTCTTGGAGATGTGATTACACTTAGATATATGATCAAGGATTGTGCACTATAATAAAAATTGCAATTTTTCAATTAAAATATACTCACACTAAGGAATATAGTTAAATGTGCAATGGTATATTCAGTCCTTGGACATCTTTTTTAAAAATATTTATTTTATTTATTCCTTTTTGTTGCCCTTGTTGTTTTTTATTGTTGTTGTAGTTGTTGGATAGGACAGAGAGAAATGGAGAGAGGAGGGGAAGACAGAAAGGAGGAGAGAAAGATAGACACCTGCAGACCTGCTTCACCGCCTGTGAAGCGACTCCCCTGCAGGTGGGGAGCCGGGGTTCGAACCGGGATCCTTATGCTGGTCCTTGTGCTTTGCGCTACCTGCGCTTAACCCGCTGTGCTACAGCCAGACTCCCCAGTCCTTGGACATCTTATGCAGTGGTTTGAAAAATTGAAGTAGGCCTATCTGTATGGATATAGAAAGATTGGTGGAACATAATATTGTGAAGCAATTCCAGCTGGTTCTATAAGGTAGATATGTGTACAGCCCTATCTATTATTAATACATGGAGAAAATTTGTAGTTATAAATACCAAACAGTGAGCAGTGGTTCCTTCTGGAGGGGAGACATATTTTCCTGAGCTGGGAAGATGGAGGGCAGCACACATGACTGACTCACTGAGTGCTACTGGGCTTGGACTCCAAGAACTTTAGTAGCCAAAACTGAGCAGGGCGCTGGTTACAAAAATGATAAAGGAAGGGGCTTTTATTCTTCTATTATATGAATCTCTTTTTTAATTGTTAATATCTTTATTTATTTATTAGATAGAGACAGTCAGAAATGAGAGGGAAGGGAATTGTAAGAGGGAGAGAGACACCTGCAACTGCTTTACCACTTGCAAAGCTTTTGCCTTGCAGGTAGGAACCGGGCCTCGAACATAGGTCCTTATGCATTGAATCATGTGTGCTCACCCAGGTGCACCACCACCCAGCCCCCAATCTCCATTTGTATAACATGGCATAATGAAGTAAATAGTGCCATCAGAAACATGTATCTCATGATCCATCGTACAAACTTGGCTAAGCTCTCTTGGAAACAGAGCTGGCAGTCAGCTGAAGTAAAGAACAAACACCTCATCCCAGACCCCTGCAAGTGTCAACCCGGCTTTGATCTAGCACGTTATGATTGGGCCCTCCTCAATCGCTATCGAACAGGCCATGGCCGGTGCGCCGCTATGTTCCATCGCTGGGGAGCCAGAGACGACCCAAACTGCCCCTGTGGCTACAGACAGACTATGACCCACATAGTCAACGACTGCCACCTCTCCAGATTCAAAGGAGGTCTCGAAACTTTACATCAGGCTCAACCTCATGCTGTTGACTGGCTACGGAAGAAGGGCAAACGCTAGAAGAAGAAGAAGGCTAAGCTGAGTTACTCCGTCATTTAACCAAGCACTAGTCTACTAGATGCTGTGATGGTATTTTGTAAACATGGTTAGTATCCTAATTGCTAGTTTGTTTTATTTATGATAGTGTCAGAAAGATAGAAACTGAAAGGGACCATACCACAAAGCTGTCTTCGATACAGTGGCAGTCAGGCTCAAACCTGGATCTTACACATGGCAAAGCAGCACACTATCCAACTGAGCTATTTTGCCAACCCAAATATTGGTGTTAAAGGAGATTACCCTCAATAATGTGGGCTCTGAGCATTTCCCAATCAGTCGGTTTTCTTCAGAAAAAAATAAAATAAGCAAACACACAAACAAAAAAAGAGGTTTCCCAAAGAAGATCTTCTGCCTCAAGATCACAGGGTAAACTCCTTTCTGTGCTTGTAGCCTGTCTGCCTGACCTCCAGATTTCAGCCTAACCAGCTGTCACATTATTTAAATGACTGGGGTGGATGTGGGGGGACAGTCTTCTATTTCTGTTTCTCAGAAGAATGCTGAGTGAGGATGCATCCATCTCTTGTATCTGAAGTCTGGCAATACTCCCTTATTTGGAAAGGGAGGTGCCTGTGTGATCAAGTTATGAATCTGGAGATGGGAAACACATCTGACCTTACCCAGTTGGGCACTAAATACTACCACAGGTGTCCTTGTAGAAGAGACACAGAGGGGGAAAGAGTAATAGCATAATGGCTATGCAAAAACTTTTCATACCTGAGACTCTGATGTCCCAGGTTCAATCCCCAGCATCACCATCAGCCAAGGCTGAACCAGTGCTCTGGTTAAATTTGTAAATTTGTGAAAGTATGAATTAAGTACTAGGGAAAGACAGAAACAGGTTAGGAGTATGAACTGATCTACAGAGAAGCAATTAAAGAAGCCAGATCTTCCACTTTCTGTACCCCATAGAGAATTTTGGCCCATACTCCCAGAGAGGTAGAAATGTTAGGGGAAAGTGACCAGAGGGCTCTGAACTCTAATTCCATCAGGATCCAGAGAAAAGAATAAAAGGAAGGGTATTCAGAAGTTGTAATAGGCGTAGGTGTGACTTAGAAAGGAAGAGAAGGCAGAACCATAAGGGGGAAATGGGCAAATACATAGAAATATAGATGGATATAGAAATAATAGTCAGCCTGTATATGTGATCTTGGGAAAACTAATGCAATTTCCATTGCAGGGAATGGGGACACAGTATTCTGGTGGTGGGAAAGGTATGGAATTATGCCCTTATTGTCTTATAATTTTGTAAATCAATATTAAATCACTAATAGAATTTTTTTTAAAAAGAAATACTGCCATGAAAATCTCAAAGTTATAATTCCCTGGAATGTAAAACTCAAAATTACAAATTCTTAGGTAATAATGACCACCTAGAGAAAAATAATTAACTAAAAAAGAATGGGGAGGGAGTTTAGACACAGAGAGACCATGAGGCAGAGATGAGGGTAGCATGGCCACAGATGAGGAGGTCAGCAGCCACCAGATGGTGGGACAGGCAAAGAATGGGCTTCATTCTCTAGGGCTTCATTCCCTAGAGAGAAAGGCACTGCTTCTGAGGAAGCAGAACCGGCCAGAATAGGCTTGTTACTACACTTGGCTGCCACTCACAAAAGTTCACAATCTATTGTGCTAATAAAAAAAAGGACTTATTAAAATAAGCATGGTAGTTCTGGTGAAATAGCTCACTTGGATAGTGTGCTGCTTTGCCACGTAATCGACCCAGGTTCAAACCCAACTCCCTCTGTATTGAGGGAAGCTTTGGTTCTGTGGACTGACTCTTTCTCTCTGTCTCTCTCTCTCTCTCTCTCTCTCTCTCTCTCACTCTCTCTCTCTCTGCCTTTATGCCTGTCTATCTCAAAAAATTAAAAATAAATAAAAAATAATGATAATAAAATAACCATGGTCTCCCACAGAGGAGGAGAAATTCAAAGTTGCTTCAGAACTACCCATCCCCTGCCCTCCAGTCCTGCAGTGTCTTTCTCGCCCCTTTTTAAAGACTCCCAGGTTTCCTAGTTTCAGCTGTGTTGGGAGGCAGGCTCCTTTCAGGTAAATCATCTTCCCTTGTTTCCCAGATGTGTAGATGGGCTTGTATCTGTTCCCAGGCTCCCAGGCTGGGAGTGGGGCACATGGGTTCGATTCAACCCTTGGCTGCACTGTTACTCTGACACCTTGCTTTTGTAGCACGTGCGGTCTACCAGGTGTGCCACCAAACTCCCCGCTCCCTGTCCCGCCCCCATACCTTGATTTTGTACCAGTGACAATGATTTTGGAATTCTGACCTACAAAATTGTGAGAAATGTATTTCTGTGGAGGGTTTTGTTTGTTTACTTGACTGGGGGAATGTTAATAGATGATAAAAGTAGAGTTGTTGACACATGGGTACAACTTCTCATCTCCCCATAATAGGCGTCTGCAAAACCTTCTCACCCTCGACTTACGACATTTTCCACCTGCATCAGACCCCCGAAGCACTCCCCCAAACTATTCCATTCCCCAGCCTCCCCATGTCTCACGCTTTGGTGCAATACACTTTTCTGTCCCTGTTTCTTAAGTTCCATCTATGAGTGATTTCTTCTAGTACTCATCCTTCTCATTTTGGCTTATCTCACTTAATATGATTCCTTCAAGCTCCATCCAATGATGAAATTATTTCTATTCTTTTATTCCATTAGGTTTAACTACTTTCTTACAGTGGTCACAGAAAAATTATATGCATGTACCTGTTTATGTAGTACCTCTATAAAAATGTTTTAATGAATTACTTATGGCTAGAGAAGTTTTTATTTTAATTATAGTTTTGTTATTACTATCACTATTCAGACAAACTAGACTCTAATTCATGTTTCATCTCTACCAACATGGCTTCAGGAAAATCACTGAAACACCAAGTCTCTATTTCCTCCTCCATGAAGTAGAATAATATCTACTCTGAATCACTAAGCAACTGCCATAAAGATGTCCATGGTCTCGTAACAATCACTGTAACCTTTGAATTATGTTACTCTGTATGTGGAAGGGATGTTGTAACTATAATTTAGGGTCTCAAAGTAGGAAGATCAAATCCCTAGACTTCCCTGCTAGATCCAGAAGAGAGAGGCTGAAGAGTCAGAGCAAACGGTGTGACAATAGAAGCAGAAGACAGAGAAGTTGTTTGAAGGTGCTGTGATACTGGTTTTTATGAAGTAGAGCACTGGCCAGGACATAGATAGCTCGGTGTGTTAGAGCACAGGGTTTGTATACCCGAGGACCAATGTGTCATCCAGTCCTTGACAATGCCGTAAACCAGAGGGACCCTACCTACCTATCTATCTATCTGATAAAAATAAACTGAATTTGTTTTTCAATCAAGGAATGCAGGTAGCAGCCTAAGTAGGCTAGAAGAGACAAGGAAATACATTCTTCACTAGACTCTTGAAAAGAACTAAAGCCACAAATCAAAACTTGATTTTAGTCTAGCTAAACCTATTTCAGACATCTGGCCTCCCAGACTGTAAAATATCAGTGTTTTCTCAGACTAATAAATTTGTATCCATTTATTAAAATAATTGCAAAATGACCAGCCTGTCAGAATTGATAGAAGGGTTAAAAGCATTATTTTAATTATGGTTATGTATCTCTATGCACACACAAAAAATATTTCTATAAAGGAAATCTGGACAGTTCCGTATCTATGCATAAGCTGTCTCTCTGGGTGAAAAGTAATCCCATTCCACTGTTCAAATTTCCCAAAAATCAGTCTTAACTACAGAGCTAATTTTTCTATATCCAGTCCTCTACATGCAGAGTAAGTTATGCTTTCCATATGTCCCCAAAGTGTTTGATATATTTTAAATTTTCTCCTTTAACTTCCTGCTCCCTGATCTGAAGTATGTATACAAGAAAGGCATCTGGCCAAGAAAGTCAGTTGACCTCTGTGCATTCTTTAGTTTTATCAAAAGAAGACTGACTCAAGGCTTATTTCTTCTTCTTGTGAAGTGTTGTCAAGTTTTCTTTGTAAAATTTACCTTAGTTTATTCCAAAATCCAGTGCCTCTCAAACTCCAGGCAAGTTAATATAAACTCCAGGAAGATACAGTGAAGTATTCATGAGACCTTTGCCTCCATCTAGCCTTCATCCCATGTAGCATTCATTCATCTTTGACCATTAGCTCATTTTAGGTATTGCTTGGCTTTTTTTCCCTCATTGGTCTTTATCACCAATAAGTCATCACCTCTCTTGTTACTTGCCCACCAGAAACCCCACTCACACTACCATACACAAATACCTGAGTCTAAGCCCCTGACTCCCAGCTTCAGAGGAGAAGATTCATCAGTGATAAAACAGTACTGCAGATGTCTCTCTATAGCCTCCTTCCCTCGATAGATAGATAGATAGATAGATAGATAGATAGATAGATAGATAGATAGATAGATAGATAGATGTAGATATATAGATATCTACTACTACTCTGCTACCTTAGTGTTATCTACTACTACTACTACTACTACTACTACTACTACTACTACTACTCTGCTACCTTAGTGTTATCTACTACTACTACTACTACTACTACTACTACTACTACTACTACTCTGCTACCTTAGTGTTATCTACTACTACTACTACTACTACTACTACTACTACTACTACTACTCTGCTACCTTAGTGTTAGTCATAAGGAAATACTCCTACCTTCTTCTCTTCCCAGGGAGCTTTGCCAAAGTTAGTCTCCTAACTGGCCATGTGAATATATAATCTACCATAAAATCACACACTCCATCAACAGTCAGGCCTGCAGGGCTTAGCTGTGCTTTGTATCTTCTATTTATCATTCATCTTCCATGGCATTCACCACAATTTTCCAAACCTTTCTTCCTCTTCTAAGACTTTATTTTTATATCGTTTTTTATTATTGTTTTATTTATTTTGGATAGAGACATACAGAAACTGAGAAGAAGGGGGGAAATAGAGAGAGAGAAAGACATGCAGCACTGTTTCACCACTCATGAAACTTCCTCCTGCAGGTGGAGACTGGGGGCTTGAACCTGGCTCCTTGTACTGTCATATATGCACTCAACAGATGTGCTACCACTGAAGCCCTCCTCTACTAAGACTTTAAATATTCACCTCTCTATTCTCCAAGTGAATAAATTTTCCTCTAAGGTTTCATCTACCCATTTACTCAAAAAACTGTTTACCTTTGCCTTTCACTCTGTCTAAAAAAGCACAAAGTGTCAAAGCACTTCTGAGGAAAAAAAGAAAAATATGGAGGGTGGTTAAGGAGGTGGATAAAGCACTGGGCTCTCAAGCATGAGGTCCAGAGTTCAATCCCCAGAACCACATGAACCAGAGTGATATCTCTCTCTCTCTCCCTCTCTCTCTCTCTCTCTCTCTCTCTCTCTCTCTTTCTCTCTCCTCTCTCTATCTTTCTAATAAATAAATAAAATTAAAAATTAAAAAATGTAGAGGCATCACACTCTCCAGCTTCAGTTTATACTACAAAACAATTGTAATCAAAACAGCATGGTACTGGAATAAAAATGAATACTTAGATCAATGGAGCAGAATCAAAAGCCCAGAAATGAGCCCACACGTATACAAATACCTGATATATGACAAAGGGGCCAAAACTATTCAATGGGGTAAAGAAGGTCTCTTCAACAGATGGTGCTGGGAAAATTGGACAGCCACATGGAGAAAAGTGACACCATACACTGTTGGGCCTTAAAGCCAGCACCCCTGCTCTGCTTACATAATCATTGTTTTGCCTGAAAGATCTCCACCACGTTATCCCCTCAGGGTATTGCTAATTCAGTTAAAACCATCGCAACAGTTGCTAAGGACACTTTCTCATTCCCAGCATGCCTTTTTCCTCTCTCCACCCCCTTTCCTAGCCATTTCTGTTTCTATCTTGCCACTTCCGGGTTTTTACCCTATAAAACCTGCTGCTATTCCAAATTTGCCCCTTTTTTCTCTTCCGTGCCCTGACCCGGAGAAGACCTGAAGACGGGCTGGTGGGCATAGTGGGAGGCAGACATTTTTCTAGCTCCACTTGGCCTAAACCGCTGTGTTCATACCCAACTCTGGGGCAGCCGCATGAATAAAGATTTGCGCTCCCGCTCCACCATGAGTACCTGGTCTCTTCTCTCTCCCCCAAGACGCAACCCAACAATACACCAAGATTAAATCAAAATGGATTGAAGTTCTAGATATTAGACCAGAAACTCTAAAATTTACAGGAGAATATGTTGATTAAACTTTGTAGGACCTTTACATCAAAGATGTATTTGGAGACTCAGTCCCCTGAGCATAGGAAATTAAAACAAGCTAAATAAATGTATAGGATTACATAAAACTAAAAACCTTCTACACATCAAAAGCAAGCTACACAAGGATAACCAGGCAACCAAGTAAATGGGAGAAGATATTTACTTAATCACACATCAGACGAGTGATTGATATCAAACATCTATACAAAAATGGCACAGATATACAAAAGAAACAAAAATAGCCCAGTAAAATAGCTGGCCAAAGTACTAAACAGACAGTTTCTAAAGAAGAGATACACATGGCCCAGAGACACATGTAGAAATGTTACACTTTATTTATTATTAGACAAATGCTAATTAAAACTACACAGAGATACCATCTCACAACTGAAAGAATATCTTATAGCAACAAACCTGGAAATGACAGGTGTTGGAGAGGTTGAAGAGAAAAGGGAACTCTGCTCACTGCTTATGGGAATGCAAACTGGGACAGCCCTTCTGGTAAACTGTATGGTGAGTCCTCAAACAAATAAAAATGAAATCACCTTATGAAACAGCAATACCACTCTTGGGCATTTATCTAGTAGATACTCAAACACTAATTTGAAGGGACATATGGATCTCTGTATTCATAGATGTATTATTCACAATAGCCAAAGAGTTGAAGAAACCTAAATGTCCAGCAACATATGACTGGATAAAGAAGTTAGGAGATATATATTTTCTGCAACCAAAAAAAGAAGATATTGTATCCATTGAGACAAAGTGGGTGGAACTGGAGGTGATTATGCTTAGGGAAATAAGTAGAGATGAGAAGCCAGGTGGTGGCGCACCTGTTTGAGGGCACATATCACCATGCACAATGACCCAGGTTCAAGCCCCAGGTCTCCACCTGCAGAGGGAGAGTTTTGTGAGTGGTGAAGCAGTGCTGCAGGTATCTCTCTGTCTTTCTTCACCTCTGTCTCCCCATTCCTCTAATTTCTGGCTATCTCTACCCAATAACTAAATAAAGATAATAATTTTTTAAATAAGATATGAAAGGCAACCACAAGATGGTTTTATTCATGTGTGGATCCTAGAGATCTGACTTACATGAACTTGCCAAAAAAAAAAAAAAATTCAAACAAATCAGAAGCAAACAAACTGTAAGATTTGCAGGAAATATAGTGGTTATCTTTGGGAGGTAGAAGTGTGGAGATAGGGAACTTCGTTGGTGGGTTTGGTGTGGAACTATACATTGTAAACTTACAATACTGTAATATATTATTAATAACAAATAATTTTTTAATTCTCACTCCTAAAAATAGCACTTTCTGCCATACTATACAATGTATATTCATAAATACTATATAGATGAGAGGAAGGTGAGAGAAAAGAAAAAAAAAAGATGTTTTTTTTTCTTTCCTTACATATAACCTTCCCAGAAAAACAAACAAAAGACACCAAGCACCTCCCAATTTGAAATATATCACCATCATATTCAGACTTCCTCTCGTCTCAATGAGAATGTAAATCTCATTGGGGAAAAAATCAAAATTTGGAATGGTTGTACCCAGAAAATATATTCAAATAGACTATCAGAGGTCAGATTCATGAAAAGTAGAGGACCATTTGTCTCACCCTATGCGAGAATGGAAAACCTAATATGAAAAGCGAAACTGATCCTGCAAGGCAGTTGATCCCTCTTCTGTCATCATTTGAGTGTATTCTTAGCTGAATTTGAATTGTCAAACATAATTCAGCAAGCCATAATAGAAATTGACAGTGGAAAAGAGGTGATAATAGCAATCACCACAACTGAATTGTCTAAACTTGCCAGCCTTTGCCCCATTCATAAATGTGAGATGTATGTAAAATGGGTGTCACTGATAGCTCTCTCTTTTGTTTGCATTTGAAATCCTGCCATATGGTCTGAGAGTTGGACAGTTCGTGCTTAGGAACTCAAAAGATATATTAAGCATAAGAAAAGCAGAATGGCTATGATCTCAATGCAAAACATGTTGCCATCTATTGTTTGTCAGAGGAAAAAGGATGCAAATTTCAGAATTTAAATGAATAAGATAAATTAGTATCTGAGTAGCATTTGCTTCACAAACATTCCAATAAAAATGAAAAAGAAAAAAAAAAGGACAAACTATCAAGGTGAAAAAGAATTTTAGTTCTAGTTCTTATAAAATAATTTGCTAAAAAATAATAAAAATAAAATGATTTATAACCATAAATGTTTCTAAAGTGGTTTCATTTAAAATGATAGATTTAAGGATAGAGGCATTTAAGACATCTGGCCATAGCAGTGATCTTACGGTCAAGGCTTCTCAAACACTTGGTAACGGGCTATCTGAAATTCATTAAGTAGGTGAAAATGAGTTTTTATTGTGTGTTGAAACCAGAGGAACTGAGTTAGTTTCTGCAGTTTATAACAAAATGCTTCCCAAACCTTCAACAGATCTGCAGATTATTTCAGGAGCACAAGCTTCATGAGGACAGAGGTTTGTCTTATTTATTTATTATCCACTGAATACTAAGTGTCTGGAACCATGAACAGAGGGTGTATTCAATAAATATCTGCTGAATTAATTTTGTAAGATTTAATGTGATATAGCAGTGTATAAAACTCGGAGCTCTCTGGTCCCACAAAAATAGAGAAGGAATAATTGGAGGAAAGAAGAAAAAAGGAGAAACAAGGGTCGGAGGATGTCTGGTAAGAGCATGGGAAAGAAAAAGGAAAGAAAGGATCAGAATATGGGAAAGGAGGGCAAGAGGTTTGAGGTCCTAGTTCGTGATGATGGAAAAGGACTTAAGTTGGGGCTGAGAGTGTTCTGCAGATACCTATCATGACAAGGTGAGAAATTGTACACTTGTGCCAACAGCTTTACTGTAAACCATTGGCCTCCCAGTTAAAAAGTAATGATAAAAAATTTTTTTAAAAAGGGGGGTCACTTTGTGAATAAAAGAAACAGGTTAAACACGGTACTGTTCATAAAAATGCCATCACATTATCCCATAGGTTCAGTCAGTCTTTCAGGAATTAATTCTATCCAGATCTTCATAGCCACTCAGTTTCTGGAAACCCAACTATAAACTGCTTTGAATTATGGTGCAAATTGCTACACAATAGGAAAACAAATATGACAGTGGCATACAGATCTCTTGCAATTATAACAGTTTCAAGTGTGTTTTTTAATTTAAACTACATGATGAAAAGTACAGTTAAGATAATTTATCTGGTAGAATCAGTTACACTTGGTTCAGTTTGGGAAGAATGTTGAAGGCGGTCTGTCATTTTATGGAGAGCTTCCACTTACAGCACTGTTTGTGTTCTATCTGAAACTTCTGGGTTCCACATTAATCTTGCTGCCAGTGACAGCTATCAATTAAAAGAAACCCTCTGAGTGAAAGAGCACTTCTGATCCGAACCCACACAAACTGACATGACTCCCGTATATAAGTGAAGTATAAGGAGTTTATTCTTAAATTTGAAAGAGTAAAATAAGGCCAGGACACAGACTTACACAGACAAATCCTAGCTAGGAGATCCCAGATCGGTGTACCAGATTTGGTCCCATCGCGCTGAGATTGAGGCTTGGAACCTGTCTTCTTTTAAAGGGAAAAGTGAGTGGGGGTCTGTAGGGGGCTACATGACTTACATGTCATGGCTGAACTCAGAACAAACATTTCAAAAAAATTTCAAAACTAACTTACGGCGCCAGAGAGCAAGCAAGGATTTACAGAAGCAGAATGTGGATTAATAGGTAATTCTTAAAGTACAAAGGTAGTAGGGGTATGGGGAACTTCAGTATTTCTTCTACAAACATTCTAGTTGACCATATACTCATTCCTACCCATGATTAGGGCAATAGGGGAAATACCTTTATTATCTAGTCTTCATAAAGGGTTACTTCTACTTATTATGTGAGGAATTTCTCTTTTTATCATTGTTGTGGTTATCATTATTGTTGTTTCTGTCATTGGATATGACAGTGAGAAATCGAGAGAGGAGGGGAGACAGAGAAGGAGAAAGACAGACACCTGCAGACCTGCTTCACCGCCTGTGAAGCGACTCTCCTTATTCGGGGAATTTCTTATTGAATCAACTTGGGGGATTTATTCCTTCACACTGAGAAGTAAATTTTGTTCTTCTGCAAGTTGAATATTTACTTCAAAAATAAAGCTCTCCTTTCAATGCTAACATGCCATAGGCACAAAAGTATTTTTACATAACCATTATGCTCCTCCCCCACTCAAATGCTAACACTTTAGATTCAGCAGAAATCAGAAGTTAGCATTCCAATTAACTTCCTTCTAGTGTTGGTTTCCATTGATAATTGTAAGCAATAACGAAAAGCATGCTTTATGTATTTATATATATTTAATTAACTGGATAACTGTTCTGTTTTGGCTTATGGTGCTGTCTAGACTGAACCTGGAACTGCAGAGACTCAGGCAGGGAAGTCTTTTGCTTAACTTCCAAATCCTAAAATTTAGCTTTTTAGTTTAATCTCTAGTGCCAAAATCTTCACCCAACTCTGGTAATCAGTTATATCCTTTCCTATTATTCCAAGAGTTCTCCCCATGCAGCTAGTCTGCTGCCATGTTGACTGGGTTGAGGAGTTGGTGGGCATCTACCATTGACAAAAGTGCACAGCCAAGTCAAGTATAATCTTCAGGGAGGAGTACAGGTCTGAACCCACCTCTTGTTCTCATGTTGGTCATCAGAGATAATGGACTGCCAAACTGAGCCTTACCTCTGAATTTCAGCCCAAATGCCCATCAACAGATAACTAGAAAGAAATTATGGAATATTTACTCCATGGAATACTACTCTGTTGTATGCTTTACATTGGGTTGTTCTAGATCTCCCCCGCCAAGAAAATTGGATCAGTCCTGCAAATTTTGCGGGCCGCTTGGCCCCGCCCCAAGGAACCCCGACAGAGTTCGAGAGTTGCAGAGTGAGAGAGAGTGCTTGCACCGCCGCAAAGAGACAGCAGAGTTCTGTTTGGTGATTAGTTTGGTTTAGTTTATGAATCGTTGTTCCTGAATAAAGAAATACAGCTTCCCTGCCCAGCCGTATGTCTCTGGTTGTCTCTGTTACCCGCCCGTGAAGCTAGCCTGGCCGGCTGAAGCCTCCGAATTTTAACAACAAATGGCGCCCACCTGGACCTGACATGCGCATCTCTCAGATAAGTAAAGACAATTTGGCTACCTATGTACTATGGCCTTCTCTTCTGCTTGTGAAGAGATCTCCAAAGGCCTCTGCTCTTTCTTCACGAGACTGTTTTGCTGTTTCTGGAACATTTATCTCTGGACCACTCTGTGGCTTCCACTCGCTCGGCCGAACTCAGAACAGCCAGCAGGAATAGCCAGCGGGTGGGAGGCGAGGCGCGGAGCTGCTATTTCCACCTGGTTAAACAGCCAGCCAGCCAGCCAGCTGCACCCAGACAACCCCGCGCACCATGCCCGCAGCCCCGCAGCCCCGCAGCCCGCAAGAGGCTGACGCCAGCACGCAGGAGCCTGACGCCAGCACGCAGGAGCCGATACCACCACGCAGGAGCCCGATGCCACCACACAGGAGCCCGATGTCACCACGCAGGAGCCCGATGCCAACACGCTGGAGCCCGATGCCAACACACTAGAGCCCGATGCCAACATGCAGGAGCCTGATGCCACCACGCAGGAGTCCAATGCCAGCACACAGGCCAGCCCACAGGAGCCGGCTCTCCACCGCGTGGCGCAGGGCACTGGATGCGTGATCCCTCCACGCTGCTCGGCCACTGCAAGCAGGGCAGCAGACATGACAGGGCCATGGGGCAGGGCCGCGGCGGCCTATCATGGCCGCCACCCCTGGGCACCTAGGCCCACGCCTTCTACAAAGCTGGCCTGCCCACCCTCTTGCTATGAATTCTGGAACGATCCCGGACCTCCCAGACCCCTGGGCTCCCTGCCGAAACTGGGCACACAAGATCTCTAGCCACCGGTCCGGTCTGAAGGCAGACAAGCTAGAGTACGCAGAGATTTGTGCAGAGATCGCAACCTGCAAATCCTAGAAGTGAAGCTGCCCAAGAGACCACCACTGGACAATGCACCCCCCAACAACTAAGACAGTACACATCTAAATTCGTGTTTAAAATGACATGTCTTCGTAACAAAGGTTTCTCTCCTTGTGTATTAATGACCATGTTTGGTAAACAGTAACTTTAAGGCTAAATTCTTACTAGTCAAAGTTAAATGAAAAGGGTTTTCAACATAATTCTCATAAAGATAAAATTAACTTACATTTAAAGTCTGAGGTAAAAATTAGTTAACAATCAATATATTTTAACTAAGTTGGTCTAAACAAAAGGTTAAATAGACTTGTTGATATGTAAAACTCTCCATTACCTTCTCTATTAGAAATGGTAGATCGTACAATGGCTATGCTAATTATTCTCGTGCCTGAGGTTTCCTTTCCTACACACAACTAGGGTGTGACTCCATCTTGAATGGGTGTAACAAAAGGTTAAAAGACGTTGATATGTAAAAGTCTCAAATTCCTTCTCTACTAGAAATATGCTAATAACAAGTTTTGTTTCATAGTAAGTAAATTGCAGCCAGCTGCCTTTGGGACTCTAGGCCATTCCCCACCCCCATACAAATGTCCGTTGAGACAAGTACGCCCCCCAGAGGCAAGAAATGTTTTTTTTTAAGCTGATAAAGTTTTGCCCACAGAGGCAAAAAAGGCCCCCTCAGGCCTTCCCTTGGCAGCACACTGGTTCTTGTTACTTGCTTACATGTTTCTCCATGTTTGTGCCAGTTTCTTTTTTAAAAAATGCCTGTACGATATAGGTTTCTGTTCACCCCACACCCTTGATACTGTAGTCATTTAGTTAAAAAGAAAAGGGGGAATTGTTGTATGCTTTACATTGGGTTGTTCTAGTTCTCCCCCGCCAAGAGAATTGGATCAGTCCTGCTAATTTCACGGGCCCGCTTGGCCCCGCCCCAAGGAACCCCGAGAGAGTTCCTGAGTTCCAGAGTAAGAGAGAGTGCTTGCGCCGCCACAAAGAGACAGCAGAGTTCTGTTTGGTGATTAGTTTGGTTTAGTTTATGAATCGTTGTTCCTGAATAAAGAAATACAACTTCTCTGCCCAGCCGTATGTCTCTGGTCATCTCTGTTACCCGCCCGTGAAGCTAGCCCGGCCAGCAAGAGCCACCGAATTTTAACAACACTACTCAACGGTTAAATAAGATTTTTTTTATCCTTTAGAACAAAATGATGGAACTGGAAGTGATTATACTTAGTGAAATAAGAGATAAAATACAATAATCAGATGACTTCACTCATGTGGAATCTAGAGAACTGGTAACACATGAACAAGAAGGAAAGAAAGAAAGGAAGAAAGAAAGAAAGAAAAAAGAAAGAAAGAAAGAAAGAAAGAGAGGAATAAAGGAAGAGTGAAAGAGAAACAAAGAAAGAAAGAGAGAGAAGAAAAAAAGAAAGGAAGGAAGAAAGAAAGAAAAACAAATAGTCTGGGGAGTCAGGCAGTAGCGCAGTGGGTTAAGCACATGTGGCACAAAGTGCAAGGACTGGCATAAGGGTCCCAGTTTGAACCCCCGGCTCCCCACCTACAGGGGAGTCACTTCACAAGCGGTGAAACGGGTCTGCAGGTGTCTATCTTTCTCTCCCCTCTGTTTTCCCCTCCTCTCTCCATTTCTCTCTCTCCTATCTAACAATGATGACATCAATAACAACAACAATAAAAAACAAGGGCAACAAAAGGGAAAATAAATATTTTTTTTAAATTTTTAAAAAAGAAAAACAAATAGTCTGTGGATCAAGGACTTGAACATTAGACCAGAAACTATCAGATACGTAGAGGAAAATATTGGCAGAACTCTTTTCCACATAAATTTTAAAGACATCTTCAATGAAACAAATCCAATTACAAAGAAGACTAAGGCAAGTATAAACCTATGGGACCACATCAAATTAAAAATCTTCTGTATAGCAAAAGATACCACTACCCAAACCAAAAGACCCCTCACAGAATGGGAGAAGATCGTTACATGCCATACATCAGACAAGAGGCCAATAACCAAAATATATAAAGAGCTTGCCAAACTCAACAACAAGAAAACAAATAACCCCATCCAAAAATGGGAAAAGGACATGGACAGAATATTCACCACAGAAGAGGTCCAAAAGGCCAAGTAACACATGAAAAAAAAATGCTCCAAGTCTTTGATTGTCAGAGAAATGCAAATAAAGACAATAATGAGATACCACGTCACTCCTATAAGAATGTCATACATCAGAAAAGGTAGCAACAACAAATGCTGGAGAGGTTGTGGGGTCAAAGGAACCCTCTCGCACTGCTGGTGGAAATGTAAATTGGTCCAGTCTGGAGAACTCTCAGAAGGCTAGAAATGGACTTACCCTATGATTCTGCAATTCCTCTCCTGGGGATATATCCTAAGGAATCCAACACACCCATCCAAAAATATTTGTGTTATACCTATGTTCATAGCAGCACAATTTGTAGTAGCCAAAACCTGGAAGTAACCCAGATGCCCAAAAATAGATGAGTGGCTGAGCAAGTTGTGGTATATATACACAATGGAATACTACTCAGCTATAAAAAATGGTGATTTCAGTGTTTTCAGCCCATCTTGGATGGAGTTTGAAGAAATCATGTTAAGTGAAATAAGTCAGAAACAGAAGGATGAGTCTGGGATGATCTCACTCTCATTCAGAAGTTGAAAAACTAGATCAGAAGAGAAAACACAAGTAGAACCTAGAATACTGGAATTGGCGTATTGCACCAAAGTAAAAGACTCTGTGGTGGGTGAGTGGGGAGAATACATGTCCAAAAAGGATGACAGAGGACCTAGTGGGGGTTGTATTGTTATATGGAAAACTGGGAAATATTATGCATGTACAAACTATTGTATTTACTGTCTAATGTAAAACATTAATCCCCCAATAAATAAATTTAAAAAAAAAGAAAAACAAATAGTCTATGACTTTGTGAGAACTACAGAGTTTATCAGTGGGAGATGGGAAGGCAGGTGTGGAACTATACACTATAGTATTAATCAATTTTTTTAATTTTTAAAAAGAAAGTATTTTGCATAATGATTATGTTATCTACCCTGCCGATAATAAAATGAAAAACATGAACACAGCCTAGCCTCTTGTGTTCTTATAGAACTTTCTTTAGAGAAAGTTCCTTTCTCGGTGGAACCAGGACATAGCTCACCATGTGCAAGACCATGGGTTCAGACCCCAGCACCACATGGGAGAAACACTGTGTTGAGCTTAAGTCTGCCTGGCTCTAGTCATTGCATATGTTTTGCTATCAGGTTTCGAGTCTTGACTCTGATTTGACTTTAAATACTTTATGGTGGCCAATATAGTTGCCATGAAATTGTCAGTTACTCTCTGGTATTTGTGTGGGTCAACAGACAATTCTGGCAGAACATGTTTTAACATCCTGTACTTGATGCACCTGGGTCAAACATAGTTATTTCATATTCACTCAATAAATTCCCTAAGTGCTTAAGTGACTCTAAGATAGAAGGAGTTCAGCAAAAGGGGAGACACATTAACTCTTTCAGGTCACCGGGCTATGGATTAATGCATGGTGGCAAATGCACTTTACAAAAAAATAACAGCTTGTAAAAAGCATTGAGACAATTAGCCTCTTTAAGATGACTTGGAAAAAAAAATCATAAGATGACAGGCAACTCAGGGCCCTATGCAAGATGACTATGATGTAAGGAAGCTTACATCAAAAACAAAAATAGACCATAAAAATTGCATACAAATTAGTGCTGTCACCCTGAGTCAATTTGCTGGTTTCAAAAACTCTTCCTGTTACTTAGCACAGTTTAAAAACCTTCCTTCCAATCATGCCTTCAGAACTGAGTGAGACTGCCAGTCATCAGTCTTTATTTATTTATTTATTTATTTATTTATTTATTTATAAAAATAGAAAATATTGACAAAATCGTAGGATAAGAGAGGTAAAATTCCACACATTCCCCACCACTACAGATCTATATCCCATCCCTTCCACTGGAAGTTTCCTATTCTTTATCTCTCTGGGAGCATGGGCCCAGGGTCATTATGGGATGCAGAAGGTGGAATGTCTGGCTTCTGTAATTGCTTCCCCACTGAACATGGGCATTGACAGGTCGATCAATACTCCCAGCCTGTTTCTATTTTTCCCTAGTGAGGCAGGGCTCTGGATGGAGATCCAATTTGTTCGTAAAAATATCATCACATTATCCACAGTGGTGGGGAGTAGGGGGGATGTTAGGATTCAACTCAATCAGGGCAGCAATGGGCTCACTGTGGACTTCCTGGGCCATAAGATCTAACAATAAAGCAAATTTTTACTTCAGGTTCCAAGGACATTTGACATCTGGAACACATGATAGGAGCAAGTTTAATTCCAATTATTATTTTCATATGATAGTTATTTAGAATTTAGAATATACGTTCCCACAGAAATAGCACGAAAATAGAAACAGTCACCCAGATGACCTAAAATTCCATATCATACATGATATTTCTGAAAAAGACAATAAACAGAAGTAATTTCAATCACAAGCAGTTGGCATTTATAGAATAAATAAATGGCTTTGAAAAATAAAAGTAGGTGCTCGGTTTGAGCTAATATTAAAGCATCTCTCTACAAATCACAAGTAAAACATCTAGAAAGAATATACAAAAATGGGGTGGGGGAGGGAGGGTTGCATGGTGATACACCTGGTTGAGCATACATGTTACAATGTGCAAAGACCCAGGTTCAAGTCTCCAGTCCCCACACACAGGGTGGAAGCTTGAGAAGCAGTATGGCAGGTCCCCAGGTGTCTCTCCTTCTCTCTTGCACTCTGACTCACCCTTTTCCATCGATTTCTCTCTGTCTCTATCCAATTGATAAATACAATATTTTTAAAAGAATACAAAAAAGCAACAAGCTGACAACTCTGGGAAAATAATAATAGTGTGTGGATTGAGTGGAAAAATTAAAGCCAGACATGTGGCAATCTGTAAGGTTCAGAGAATTTTCTTTTCTCCTCCCGTAGCAAGTTTCTTAAACAGAAAGTCAGAATCACAGAACAACATAGCAAGCTTATGTAGAAATTCTCCAAGGATCAGATCAAATCAAATAGATCAGATAAAATAGATGGGATTTACAGGCAACAATATTTATATACCTTTTCCATATTTGGGAGCTACTCTCTTCCCTGATCCAGCTTTCTGGTCCTTTTTCCAGTCATAACATCATCTCCCCAGACATTAACTTGGATCCACCTGCATATCAGATGTCAGTCTCAGGGAAAAAAAAAATTAGTATTGTCATGGGCCTTTTGGAATATAACTAAAATATGCCTACTAGCTAGCTACAAAACTGAGACCCTCCCCCAACTATATCTGCACTATACCAACCTTTAGGTTCATGATTAGTCGATAATTTGATTTGCTCTATATGTTAACTCTTCTTTCAGCCACCAGGTTCCAGATGCTACCGTGATGCCAACCAGACTTCCCTGAACAAACAACCTCACCAATGTGTTCCGGAGCCTTGCTTCCCCAGAGCCCTGCCCCACCAGGTAAAGAGAGAGATAGGCTAGGAATATGGACTGATCTGTCAATGCCCATGTTCAGTAGGGAAGCAATTACAGAAGCCAGACCTTCCTCCTTCTTCACCCCATAATGTCCCTTGGTCCATACTCCCAGAAGGATAAAGAATAGGTGCTGGAGCTCATGTGGGTTGGCTCTCAGCCAGGAAGATAAATGACCGGTTCTCTCTCGCTCGCTCAAGAGACGACGTGAAATAAAGACAAGATGCTAAATAGAGACAAGAGACACCAAGGAGAATTGAAGCACTCTCATTTATTTGGGGTGGGTTTGGGTTTAAATAGGGTTTCAGACAAAGAACATTTTTTAAATACGTCAGAAATTACAGGTTTCTTAAAGGTCAGCTTGCCCCTATGGTAGGGGGCTGGTATGACAGGAATTGATGAGATACATAAAGGTTAAGACAATTATTCTTCATGATGCAAGAAATTTAATTACCCAAAGGTATTTGAGAGAAACAGGAGTTAAACCAGCAGGCTGAGATAGAGAGAAGATAAACAGAGCATGATAGTTATCAAAGCTATAAGTAAATAAAGTTTGGAGTTTCACTGACTGATGTCAGAGAGGTGTTTGATGGAGTATGCTTTCTCTAGTGATCAAAAGTGAGGTGATTGTGTGAGCTCTGGGTGACTATGTGAACTTTGAATGAACCTTAAAGCAGACAGCCATTTGGCCTGCAGTTAGTGGGGAGAAGCAGTGAGATCTCTGTGGGCTTGAGAGTCTGATATGGGAAGAATTAAGTCTGAGAGACTGTTTTTCCCCTTTGCTCATCTCGGTTGAGAGATACTAACAAGGGGGTGTCTTCTCAGACCTCCATCCAAGGATGGGGGGAGTTTTCCCTAAGCTCTATCAAGCTTACACATAGCCCCACAAATAGGGAAGCTATCAGGAGAGGGGATAGGATACAGAGTTCTGTTGGTGAGAACTGTGTGGAGTTGTACCCCTCTTTGCTGGGCTAGCCTAAGGGTGTTTCTTCTGGGGCACATGCTCTCTGGGTTGGAGAGAATTCGACCAGAGCCAACCTAGGCTGCTGCTTACTCAGCAACTCGGGAGAGGATCCAGGAATTCTCATGGTTGAGCAGGAACACAATGCAATGCTGCCTTTATTGATCAGAAAACAACTGCCTTTATACCTTCCGGAGCGGAAGTGCCAGGCAGGAAAAGGAAATGGGTAGGATAGGGGGTGGAGAGAAGGAAAGAGTGGGAAAGTAACAAGCTTCCATCTAACCAGTGGGGATTAACCAGGGCAGTTCTCAGACAAAACAATGATTATGTAAATAGACCACAGCATCAAGCAAAGGAGCAGGGGGGAGCTGGCGTAATGCCCAACACCTCTTATCCTATGTTTTTTGTCAGTGTTTCCTTTTCATAAATAAAAATTATAAAAAAAAATAAATGAAATGAATAAAAAAAAGAAGAAAAAGAACTACCCCATCTCAATGGTGTTAATATATACTTATAATCTTATAAATCACTATTTATTCAATATGAGAGGGGAAAAACAAAAAAAAATAAGAATTTCCCCATTTAATGAAACAGGAAGGTGATTATACTTAGCAAAATAAGTAAAGAAATGAAAGACAACTACTAGATGGTTTCACTTATATGTGGAATTTAGAGATGTGAAATCTAGACATAAACTTGGGGAAAAAATGTTTCTAAGATTTATGGTGGTTATCTTTGGGAGGTGAGAAGTAGACACAGAACATTGGTGGTATGTGTGGTGTAGAGCTATACACTGTAATCTAACAATCTTGTAACCTTGCAACCTACTATTAATCACAAATGAAATAAAATAAGAAAGAACTTCTTCATGTAATGCCAGGGCTCAAGCCTGGGTACTATGCATGGCAAGGGATGTGTCCTACCCAGTTTTATATTTTTCCTTTCCTGTACTATAAAACATGTCTGGTTATTAAAAGCAAAACTGTAACATTGTCTGCTGGAGTTTAATACTGTTTATATATTATCCATGGTCATCTACAGCATAAAGAAAGTTAAATACAGGTGTTTGTGAACGCAGGAATCTGAACAAAACCTTGGGGTTATTGGAAGACAGAGTTTTTATGCTGGTGCACCAGACCCAGAATCAGCTAATGCCAAAAAACAACTGGGCCCTGAGGTGCTGTAAGATTTCCCTTTTACCCATAAAGAGAAGTTGACAAAACATGATTCACAATATGAATACAAGCACTATAATGTGGGCAGAGGTCATAAAGGTCAAAGGCTATCAGGACTTTTACAAATACCAGAAGCTGGCTTTAAAGCTGGCTTTAAATCTGTCAGGGCTTTCACAAACACCAAAAGGAAGAGGGGGTTAGATTTAGGATTTACAGGTAGCTAAAAGGAACCTGGTACTAGCAGTTGCCATTAATTTCTATACACTACTTCAGTTACTATACTTAACTTAAAGTAACAAAATATTATTAATGGGGCCAGGTGGTGGTACACCTAGCTGAGTACACAACGACCCAGGTTCAACCCCCCCCATTTCCCATCTGCAGGGGGAAGGCTTCACAATCGGTGAAGCAGTGCTGCAGGCATCTCTCTGTTTTTTTCTCTCTCTCTCTCCCCTCAATTTCTGACTCTACCCAATAAATAAAATTTAAAAGATAAATAATAAAAATATTTTTCTTTCTTTTTTTAATTTAAATTTCTTTGGGGAGATTAATGTTTTACAACTCACAGTAAATACAATAGTTTGTACATGTATAACATTTCCACACAGCAATACAACCCCCACTGGGTTCTCTGCCACCCCACCCACCCCAGAATCTTCTACTTTGGTGCAATACACCAAAAATATATATTATTTATAAATAGACTAAAAAGTTAAGCCTTTCCATTGTAATCTCTGAAGTACCAAAGAAAAACAGAGTTATATTCAAAAGCCAAAGGATAAATTAAAAATTTATAAAGCTAATTTTTTTCAAATAATTTAAAATGAGTCAAGAAAAAAATAGAGGTGATAAATAGTAAACAAAGTAAAAACTGGTAGATCTTAGTTCAATCAGTGACTGGAGCAAAGGGAGAGCTAGCAGTTTATGCACAAGATTTTCATAGGAAATTATGCAAATTACCTATGTTCATAGCAGCACAATTTGTAATAGCCAAAATCTGGAAGCAATCCAGGTGTCCAACAACCAAAGAATGGCTGAGTAAGTTGTGGTATAAGTACACAATGGAATACTACTGCGCTATTAAAAATGGTGAATTTCACCATTGCCTCATCTTGGATGGAGCTTGAAGAAATCATGTTAAGTGAGACCAGCCAGAAAGAGAAGGATGAATATGGGATGATCCCACTCACAGACAGCAGTTGAAAAAATAAGAACAGATGGGAAAGGACAAAACAGAACTTGTACTGGAGTTAGTGAGTTGCACCAAACTAAAAGACTCTGGGGTATGTGTGTGACCTGGGGGGGGGGGGGGGCGGGGCGGGGAATGGAGAACTGAAAATGTTTTCAAGAAAAACCTCATACAAATGTTGCTATCAAGAGCAGCTTCTCAACAGTCCCAGCAAGCTGGAAACTACTGAAGTATTCTTCAGTAGATATATGGAGAAACAAACTAGGAGACATCCATACAATAAAATACCTCTCAACCTCTCAACTATAAACAAAGAATACACTCTCCAAGAAGCCACAGTATGATTAATCACAGAAACATTCAGAGTGAGAAAAAAGCTAGACTCAGAGGATTCCATGGTGTATGGCTCCCCCTCTTATTCCACAGCCTGGGGTGTGGTGCGACCTGTTTCTCTGCATTTGTCACAATCTTTAAATTAAAAGAAAAGCATAATAAAAAGGAAAAAAATAAAGGGAAATAAGCTTCAAATATCAATAGATCTCATCCATCTTCCCTGTTCCTCATTTCAACAATTTCCAGAAACAGAGTTGAGCAAGTTTTGGGGGGTTTTGTTTGTTTGTTTGTTTGTTTTTGGACAGGGGAACTTTGCATATTTGGGAGGAGTGGGGCTGGCCTTTTTGGACTCTACGTCTCTATAAGTTGTAAGAAAAGATCTTTCCCATTTGGTTTCTACTAGACCTTCAGTGGGGCCCAAGGGCAGCTATCCCTAAAAGTGAAGGAAGAGGAGCAGCTGAACTAGTTATGGACAAATGCTTCCCAAATTGCCTATTATACTTGAATGCAGTGCCCAGGGGAAAAGAAAAAAAAAAAATCCAGCTCCTTGTGCATGTACATAGCACTGGGCTGCCTCCTTTTGTCAGCTTTTTGTTTTATATTTTGAAACACCATGAAGTCCCCATAGTGTCCCAGCATAATTCTGGGAATCAAACCCAGGCTCTCATGGATGGCAAGCACAGACTTTATCCGCTAAGCCATCTCTCAGGCCTCCAATTTCCTCCCCTTGAATCAAGATATACTGGGTGGGGTAGATAGCACAATGATTATGCAGAAAGACTTCCATGCCTGAAGAGTCCAAACTGAAAGGTTCAATACCCTTTAGCAACAAACATCAGAACTGAGCAATGCTCAGTTAAAAAAAAAAAAAAGTCATACTTCCAACTCTACCACTGCACCTGAAGTAAATAATACTATCACTTATAGAAGGAGAAACTTGAGATCTACGACTTCAAGTTTTAAAAATCTTTTGCTACTTAATTAAGCTGCTCAACTAGGAGCATATTATATGGTGGCACATTTGGTTGAGTGGACACATTGCAGTGAACAAGGACCTGGGTTTAAGATGCCTTCTGAAAAGAAGAGCTTTTCAAGTGGTGAAGCAGTGCTGCAGGTCTCTCTCTCTCTCTCTCCCTCCCTCTCTCTCTCCCTCTCTCTCTCCCCCTCTCTCTCTCTCCCCCTCCCTCTCCCCTCCCCCACCCTTCCCCTTCCTCCTCTCCCTCTCCCTCTCTCTCTCTTCCCTCTCAATTTCACTCTCTCTATCCAAAATAAATAAATAAATATATGTATATTTTTAAAGGTAACTTAAAACAAAATCCCCTCTTCTCATGTTGCTCCTAAATTAAATAAAAATGTGGCTGGAGGCTTATTCTCCATCCATTGTGCATTTCATTTTGTTGTTGCTTTGTTTTGTTTTTGTTTTTTCCTGTTGCATTTTGTATGTGTCTGTAAGTTACCTGATTCTTTCTTTGAATGAATAGGGTAATTGTTTTTTCAATTACTCTCTCTTTGTGTTTAATAATTATTTGTGTGTTTGTATAGGCTATGATATATTTGCCTAGCTCAATCTTTCTTCCCAGCCATAATTATCTGTGATACAGAAAAAGGAATTGCTTCTTTTGTCTTTTCATAAACTTAAATAAGTTTCTGAGCAGGAAAATCAGATTTCCTTGATGAAGAAATATTTTAGTGTATTATATAAAACACACTTTAAGGTATTATAACATAATGAACATTTATTGCATACAGTCTTCCAGAATACACACACACACACACACAAAAAAAAAAAAAAAAAAAAAACCACTGCTACCACAGTTATCTTACCCTATTAACACTAAAAACTGACTTTCTGAACATCTGTCCAGTATGAAACATCAGTTTACAAATCAGGTTAACCAGGAATCATCTTAGGTCAAATTATATTACATTTGGCTGAGATTTTGCAAAAACCTGAGAGGATACCCTGTGAAACAATACAAAACAAGGTGTTTCACATGATTCAACTAAACAGCAAAACTTAAAGGAAAAAAAGTGAATTATTTCCCCTGAACCTCACACAGATGTGAAAGAGAATGTTTCGTGTTTACATTACATGAGAACAATTGATGCAATTATCAATATAATGTCTGACTAAACTGTTTCTAAGACCTGTGAGAACTATGGTGTTTGTTTTTGGGGAGTGGGAGGGTGAGGATACAGAACTTTAGTAGTAGGTGTGGTGTGGACCTATACACTGTAATCTTAAAATTCTGTAACCTATGATTTATCACAAGTTTTTTAAAAATGGAAAAGACGAGCTAGAAGGAATTATGTTTAGTGAACTAAGCCAGAAAGATAAAGATGAGTATGGGATGATCCCACTCATCAACAGAAGCTGACTAAGAAGATCTGAAAGGGAACTAAAAGCAGGACCTGATCAAATTGTAAGTAGGGCACCAAAGTAAAAACCCAGTGGTGAGGGGTAGACATGCAGCTTCCTGGGCCAGTGGGGGGTGGGAGTGGGTGGGAGGGATGGGTCACAGTCCTTTGGTGGTGGGAATGGTGTTTATGTACACTCCTAGCAAAATGTAGACATATAAATCAGTAGTTAATTAATATGAGAGGGGGAAAATCAATTGTATGTCTCAAAGTTTCTCAAAAGACAAACTGAATCTTTTTAATATATAGGCTATGTATTTGATATGCAGACTCTCTCAAAAGCCTAGACCAAGTAGATTAGAAGCATCCAATAGCACAGCTATATACAAGATACTGGATACTGTACAGCAAACCATAACAAAGGGACTTTTCAAAGTTAACCCAATTACCAAATAATGTGATGATAACATTAACTATCCATTGTCTTTTTGAACCCTAAGACAGCAGGAACCTCACATCTCCACTATAGAGCCCCTACTTCCCCCAGTCCTGGAACCCTTGGATAGGGCCCACTTTCCCATATGCCTCTCCCAATCCATACCAAATAATATTGCATCCACCGATCACAACCTAACCAACGCAACGATTGCCACCTCAACATGCTTCACCTCAGACTGTGTCCAGAGACTTCACGTGTGGAATGACAACCCTTCAGCTTCATTACTCGGGTGAGACCTTTCCTTTTATAGTACACTCTAATTTCATCTCAGGTAGTTCACTTTCTAACAAAGTCCCATAACCTAGATATACACCAGTTTCTGTGAGAGAGAGCTTATGTGCACACGTATCCATAAACTACTGCAAAATATATACCTGAAAGCAGAAGTACACTAGAGTTTGCAGTGAGTACCTCCCTATCACTTCCTCTCCACTATTCCAAGCTTGGGATCCATGATTGCTCAACAAATTGTTTGGCTTCATATGTTAACTCTCTTTTCAATCACCAGGTTCCAGATGCCACCAGGATGCTGGCCAGGCTTCCCTGGATTGAAGACCCCACCAATGTGTCCTGGAGCTCAGCTTCCCCAGAGTCACACCCTACTAGGGAAAGAGAGAGGCAGACTGGGAGTATGGACCGACCAGTCAACGCCCATGTTCAGCGGGGAAGCAATTACAGAAGCCAGACCTTCTACCTTCTGCAACCCTCAACGACCCTGGGTCCATGCTCCCAGAGGGCTAGAGAATGGGAAATCTATCATGGGAGGGGGTGGGTTATGGGGATTGGGTGGTGGGAATTGTGTGGAGTTGTACCCCTCCTGCCTTATGTTTTTGTTCATTAATCCTTTCTTAAATAAAAAATTTATAAATAAATAAATGCAAATAAATTTTTAAATCCTAATAAAAAAAATGGAAAAGACATAGTGTTTGATTAAAAGTGTACATAACCCTAATTAACTCTGAAAGAAAAAACAAGGAGTATGTAAAATTCTTGTGGGTAGGATCTTTATAACTAGACATACCTCTAGATCACTTTCTTTTTTTTTTTTAGTTTTTTTATTTATAAAAAGGAAACATTGACAAAAACATAGGATAAGAGGGATACAACTTCAAACAATTCCCACCACCAGACCTCCATATCCCATCCCCTCTACTGATAGCTTTTCTATTTTTATTTTATTTTATTTTATTTTTTGGAGAGAGGAGGGGAAGACAGAGAGGGGGAGAGAAAGATAGACACCTGCAGACCTACTTCACCACCTGTTAAGTGACTCCCCTGCAGGTGGGGAGCCTTGGGCTCAAACCAGGATCCTGACGCCAGTCCTTGCGCTTTGCACCACACGCGCTTAACCCACTGCGCTACTACCGGACTTCCAGCTTTCCTATTATTTACCTCTCTTTCTACATGGACAGATGAATCCATCCTTTCCCTTTAGTCAAAGTGATAGGCTGAAAGGCTGTTCTTTTTCAGAAGTTCTTGGCAGACCAAAAACACCTGCCAACTAGCTCTCCCATGTTCTGCCGTCCTATCCCACTTTGGATTTGGCATTTTTCTTGGTTCTGTCACCCCTGCTTTAGACTGTAGTAGGCAATCACCAATCTGACATTTCCTCTGTTGCTCTGTTATTCAGTTATCCCATGAAATGCACCTTTAAGGCATATTCCTTAATGAACAAAAATAATAAATGTCACATAACAGCTACTACTCATGGAAAATTTGAGGTTTTTTTGCCATACAACCTTAAGTAATTGCCATGAGATCTTACCTAAGTCACTCAAACTTTCTTCAGTACATTAATCTAGAAATTGGGAATTGTAACTCTCCTATATTTTCAGTGTTATAAATGTCATCTCTAGCGTGGAAAATACATTCCACAGTTTTTAATAGCTTCAGTCCAACTATCTGTCAAGATTTGTGGATGATAAAAAAAAAAACCTGCGCATACAAATACATATCTTCTACTTTGCACTCCACTGGTTTCATGTACAGTAAATTAATGATTTATTTCCTTTTGGGGGAGTTCATCACTGGGGCTGCTTCACTCCAAGTCAAAATTTTCAGATAGAAAAGCAGAGACAGAGAGACAGAAAGACACCACTGCACCAAAGTTTCCCTCAGTGCAGTGGAAATCAGGTTTGAAACTGGGTCACAACCACGATAAAGCAGGAGCACCACCCAAGTGAGCCATCTTGTCAGCCTTCTGTGGGCAGCTTTACATAAAGCACCTTCAGAGGGCCAGATGGTGGTGCACCTGGTTGAGTGCATGTATTACCATGCGCAAGGACCCAGGTTCAAGCCCCCGGTCTCTACCAGCAGGGGGGAGGTTTCATGAGTAGTGAAGCAGGTCTGCAGGTGTTTCTCTGTCTACCTCCTTTATCTTTTCCCAGATCTCTGTTTCTCTCCATTCTGTTAGTTAAAATAAATAAGTAAATAAAAAGCATCCTTCAGTTGGATACTAGCTTACCCTAAAGCCTTACCTCCACTATTGTTTGGCATTGTCAAATTGCTGGGGGGCAGCCCCAACAGGTAATTAGGGTATCCTGGAGAAGGAGAGACGTCAGCAAAGAATGAATGAGAGACGAGTGAGTTGATGCTGAATCAAGCTCAAGCAGACATCTCTGTCTTACTTAAGCAGAACTTTATTTTTATAGTCCCATAAGGCTTAGATCATTAAAACAAAAATCACCAAGGTTTTGATTATTAATACAAAAATCACCAAGGCTTTGGTCACTAGTAGAAAAATCACCAGGTAAGAACAGCACAGGTAGGGAACACCCCCTGCTTTGTGGAACATTCACATTCCAGGGGCACTTTTCTCCCTAGAGAGCACATCATAGTTTCTATGTTTTTTGTTATTTCTGTACCTATGTGCTAGGCAAATGTCATATTGATTAAGATTAATATTCTACCTGTATGTTTATGCCATCCTCTTGCCCCTATGCATCAGAAGCCAATGGTTCATAGAAAGTTCAAGCTTGTTATGTTTCTAGGGGCCTTAAACAAATTGAGCAGCCCATTTTACATAAAATCTATTCCACTGTTGGATCAAGGAGTTTTGTTTTGTTCCTTACTGAGAAGGCACCAAAATGGTGCTGACCTAGCCAGCCTCTCCATAAAGCTAAGCTCTCTAGCTGGAATCCATTTTCTGTGTATGCCCACTATGTGACCTAGGTTCTTGTGTACTATTCCTGCATAAGGAAGTGGGAGCATAGTGGTGGGTGGTAGATTAAAAGGCCCATTGTATCTAGGCAGATACCATAACTTTCCATTTATTAATTATGCTATGTAAGGAGGCCCCTCCACTGTGTGAACCATCAGTCTTTCTCTATATTTTAGAGGGGATACTAAAGGAAGTGGTGTAGATAAAGGAGAAAACTTTTTTTTTTTTTCCTATTGGAGGCTCCTGAAAAATTCTGCATTACTGCTTGTTCCATTATGATCAATCTTACAGAGCGCAGTGCAGGTTTTGTCATTACTTTAGTTATTGGTCAGGCTCTGAGCCTGGCCATAGGTAAATATTAGTAAGACCACACAGAGCTTAATCCCAGGTCCTATACATGGCAAAAGGCAAGATGGTTTCATTTTGGCCTGGAGAGTCCAGCTGTGCTGAACTTCCTGCGAAGCTGGTACCATGTCAAGTAGCTCTCATGGTGGTGGTGCCTGCGGCATCAGATGTTTAAAAATGGAGAAAGGACCAAAGAATTGTCATGAGATACATATTCAGAGACATTTAGAGAATGAAGAGAGGGGTGTTTTGTTTTGTTGTTTTTGCCACCAGGCCTATCACTGGTGCTCAAAAGTAAAGTTCTTAATTAGCAGCCTCCCAAGTGTAATTTTGACTACTCCATAGCTGAGAAACCTTATATGTCCAAGTTACTCAGAGTCATGGATGTCTGAGACCATTGGCAGAGAAGAGAAGGTGGCAGGAGGTTAAAATGCTCCATAGATCTTTTTCTTTCTTCCTAGAATTAAATTGATACTGTAAATCAAAAATGCTCAGTAGGTGCTAAACAACAGATCTGGGATGTTAAGAAGTCTTTAGTATTTCATCTGAGGCTTCAGTAGGGAAAGATCAATTGGATGGGTTAATGTTTTGCATCCAATTACTGACTTGGAACTATTACAATAGACATTTACTCAAAAGCTGTAAAAAACACTCATTTAAATAGTTATGTTCAGCCCTATGTTCATAGCAGCACTATTCACAATAGCCAAACTGTGAAGTCAACCTAAGTGCCCACTGGTTGAAAGATGACTGGATTCAGAAGCTCTGGGATACATGATCACAAGAATATTACTCAGTCATTTAAAAAGATGGCATAGTACCTTTTAAGACCAAATGGATGGGACTTGGAAGAATTATAAGGAAATGAAAGAAAACTACCAGACGATTTCACTCATATGTGGAATATAAATAGCTAAAATGAACATATTTTCCAAAAATAATAACAAAATTAACTTTTAAGCTCCATGAATATGATGGTAATTATCAGAAGGAACAGGAAGGGGAGTGGGGGGAGAAGTAGAGGAATCTCTTTGGCGTAAAGGCACTAGAATTTTGGTGATAGATTTATTATACATATACAGAGATACAAAATTATAGTCATGAATTTTCACAGTATTGCAAATAAATTCTGAAAATAAAAATATCACAATAGTAATGGCAAGACTAAATGATAATTTTACCTGTGCATGGGTTAAATTTCATTTAAAAAATTTTTTTAAATGTTGTCAGCAATTCAGAGTTACAATTTAATTCAATTGTAACTCTTTTACAAATATAGGGCAATGAGGGCTAGGGAGACAGGTCATCAATAGAGTGTATGCATTGCGTGTGTGAGACCCTAGGTTTAGGTTTAATCCCCAGTATCCCATAAAATGGTTTCTCTTCCTCAATTAAAAAAAGGGGGTACAGGGCAGTGGAACACTCCACTGACTGCCACATGTTACTATGCACAAAGATCAAGGTTCAAGCCTCCACTCCCTACCTTCAGGGGGAACCTTCATCAGTGGTGAAGCAGGGCTGCATGTGTCTCTCTATCTCTCTCCTTTTCTACCTCCCCTCTCCATTTCTCTCTGTCTATAAAATATACATAGTTCATTTTAAAGCAATTAAAAAGCCACTCCTTTTGTAAAATGTATCCCTTTATGTCACCTTGGTAACAGCATTAATATTTTTGCTTTATGTAAAAGACTAAAAATTGCTTTCTAAGTGGCTGACTACTTCACAAGGATTCCAGAGAGAGAAAGTCTTTCACCTCTGGCTGGCTTGCCTGAGTCAGTAGTGCCTGAAATTTACTATCATTTAAAAACCAGTTGTTGATCTGTGTGAAATGAAAGGCTGCAGAACATAAAGCCACAAATGCAGTTTTCATGAGCTCAGAGTGATATTCTAACCAATGATGCAAACAGTTGGAAAGCCCAGTAAGGGTTAAGTCAAGCTGGCTGGATATTTATTTTTAAAACAAATACCAGAGGAAGTTTGACAGGGTATAATTACAAAGCAGATGAACAGGGAAGGATTATTTGATGTTTCAGAGATCACATGACTCATTGTCCAAGATCCAGCTGTGCTGACACTTTCTAAAATGTCTAATGCATAAGGGTCCATGTATTTTCTCTCTTGCAATTTCCTTTACACACACACACACACACAATCAAGCAAGCCGTCTCTTTCCTCTTAAGGAGTCTTTATTCTTTTTCTTAAGCTCCTCTCTCATAATATTCTGGTTTTACTAAACTATTAGAGTGATATTTCAGTTGTAATCATGTCGAGAAAAATAAATCAGGAGAAAAAAGGACAAACATCCATCTTGATCCTCTCATCCTCCTCTTGGAAACGGGTTTCCATCCACATTGTTGCCATGCGTTGAGGACCCTGGAGTTTGGTTCCATGGATGGGTGCTTCCAGAGAGAAAGACAGGCCAGAACTTCGGTTGATGGGAATCACTGAGCCAGCAGTATGTTCAGATTCACTTCTGTTTCTTTACAATTGTTTTTTGAATGAAAGCAAATAACTTGCCATTTAAGGGAAGTCATGCTGTTTTTTAAGAGACTTCTCAAGTTTTAAAGAAGAATGATTCATTTATTCTGACAATAAATGTCTCTTCACCCATAAAGAATACAATTGAATAATCCTTGTCTAAACAAAGGCATAGAATGGAGGAAAGAGAGAAAAAATGAAAGAAGAATGTGGGTCATTTACTGTGGATATACAGTCTCTGTACACAGATGTGTATACAAATGTATGTATTTTGACTTATGTTTTCATTTTTCTAAACCCAATAGAAATAGCTCCACTCTAGGATCATTCCACCATGGAAAATAACTCCCGGGAGTCAGGCAGCAGCGCAGCGGGTTAAGCGCATGTGGCGCAAAGCGCACAAGAACCTGCATAAGGATCCCAGTTCGAGCTCCCTGCTTCCCACCTGCAGGGGAGTCGCTTCACAGGCATTGAAGCATGTCTGCAGGTGTCTGTCTTTCTCTCTCCCTCTGCCTTCCCCTCCTCTCTCCATTTCTCTCTGTCCTATCCAACAACGATGACATCTACAACAACTACAACAATAAAACAAGGGCAACAAAAAGGGAATATCTCCCTTGGGAATATCTTCTTAATTGTGTACCTTATACACTAATTAAGTTCTTTAAAGACATGTTTTTCAAGTTGCTTTATCTAACTACTATGCTTAAACTGCTGTGACATAACCTAGAAATAAAAGTATGATGCTGCAAAAATACCACATCCTCACCCTGGAAATCTTCAGAAAGAAAGATAGTCTGTTACTGAAGAGGCCACAGCACCAGCACAATTATCCCTTTGGATGGCACCCCTACCTCATCAAATCACTGTCTTTATTCTAATTTGACTTGGAGTCTCTAAGAAAAGCCAGTGAGTTTTCTCTTTCAATATCTCCCCCATCCCTTTGTCTGAAGATATCCCAGATCCATGCTCCCCACACAATCCCACCTTCCCAATTTTCCACTCTCTGCATCACTCCCTTCCTCAAAAAAGTCCTACTGTCACTCTGGACTATTAAATCAACTTCTTTTCACTGACTTTCAAAGCCTATCCCAAACACTGTCACTCCATCTAGTCAGCCAATTTTCATTGTGTGATAGCCCAGACAACTACCCAGATTACCAAGATTTTCCTCTATGTGTATTCCAGAGTAGTGCACAAAATTTGTCTCTTGAGCTAGTTGATTCCATTTGGGAAGCTGTGTGGTTTTTCAGTGATGGGGATGATGATTACAAATCAATCATTGTAAAGTAATTGTTTGGGTTGTGAACTGAGAATAGTTGTGCTCCTTAAATGGAACTCATTTAATTAGCTGTAAGAGTGTGCTCTTTTTAGATATTGTGATAACCACCAGTGTTAGCTTACCATTTAGAATATGTGTGTGGGGGGGAATTAATTAAATAATTTCATTAATGAAGGAAACATAGCTAAGCTCTTTAGTCAATAGCACAATCTTGGAGGGCTTAGTGTGAAACAGTGGTGAACTAGGATTGGAAAGAGTGATGTTTTGGAACTGAGTATTAAATTTAATTCTGAACTTTATGGCAGGCAATGAAGAAATAAAGAACTATTGATGACACCAACTGTATTGTAGAAAGGAAAAAGAAGAGGGAAGTGGGGAAGAGAAAATAAAGCATATTTGAAAAGAAAATATTTGTGGGCTGGGAGGTAGTGCAGAGGTTTAAATGCACATGGTGCAAAGCGCAATGACTGGAGTAAGGATCCCAGTTCAAGCCCCCGCCTCCCCACCTGCGGGGGTGGGGGTGTCACTTCACAGGCGGTGAAGCAGGTCTGCAGGTGTCTTTCTCTCCCGCTCTCTGTATTCCCCTCCTCTCTCGATTTCTCTGTTTTATCCAACAACAACAATAATAATAATAACAACAATGATAAACAACAAGGGCAACAAAAGGGGAAAACAATAGCCTCCAGGAGCAGTGGATTCGTAGTGCAGGCACCAAGCCCCAGCAATAACTCTGGAGGCAAAAAAAGAAAAAAAATAGGGAGTTGGGCAGCAGCGCAGTGGGTTAAATGCAGATGGCACAAAGCACAAGGACCATCATAAGGATCCCGGTTCCAGCCCCTGGCTCCCCACCTGCAGGTATCATAAGGATCTGGGTTCAAGCCACTGGTTCCCCACCTGCAGGTGAAGCAGGCCTGCAGGTGTCTGTCTTTCTCTTTCCTTTTTTTCTTCCCCTCCTCTCTCCATTTCTCTCTGTCCTATCCAACAACGATGACAACAATAATAACTACAACAATAAAACAAGGGCAACAAAAGGCAATAAATAAGTTAATATTTTTAAAAGGGGGGGAAGAAAAATATATATTCTTCTAGAACCAAATTTTGGATAAAATTAATCTTAATCAAACTGAATTGTCACACTGACATTCAACTGAAAAAACGTGGTCCCCTAACAATCAACATGTTTTTTCAGTGTTAGCTCCAACCACTTTGGAGTGTCAGTTGTGATCTGAGATAAATATGCAAATCATTCCTATCAATGGCACAGACAGAGAATGAGTAATTAGCAAATTGTCCTTCCACAGTGATGAACATTAGTAAATATTATGGTTTGCAGCCATAACATTTACTTTGAACAGCTTTAAATTAATGCAACCAGCTCAACAAAAAATTAGTCTCAATTAGTCTCATTCCCAGCTAGTAACTAGACATTTGTTTTCCTGGCCTTTTTCCTCATAGTCTGCTCACAAAATAAGACACTTCTATGGATGCCCTTAATATGAAATTCCTCAGCTGAAGGTCTTAAACCTTTTGGTTTCAATATGGCTAGTCAATAAAAATCATTGGTTTGTTGGCCTGTAAATCACTTCCACAGGAATAAAGAATGAAAATATTGACTTTAGAACTTGATGAAACAAAGTCAGATGCAGTATACGTCTGGCTGGCACACAGAAACCATTGAATATATACTTGAAGAAATTGGAGATCTTGGTCCAGAGAAAGAAAGAGTAGGACAGCTCCAGAATGATATTTCCCACCAGAGGACAGTGGGCATCCCCCCCACCTTTGAATTTTTTTTTATTGCCCACAGGGCTATCACTGGGGCTCAGTGCCTACACCTCAAATTCACCACTCCTGGTAACTATTTTCACATTTGTTTGTTTTTTAATAGGACAGAGAGAAATTTAGAGAAAAGTATGAGAGATCAGGGAGAGGGGAAGAAAGGAGAGACACCTGCAGACTGCTTTATTTCCTTTTATTCTTTTTTTTTTTAATTTTTATATTACAGAATTACATGCCATCAGGGGTTTGAATCCACCACACCATTCCCACCACCAGAGTTCTGAATCTTCACTCTCCCCACTGCAATCTACCACAGTTTCCCTGAAGTTGTAGACATGGGCCAACCATCTTCTCTACAACTATCTGTCCACATTTATACATAGTTGCCCCTTCTTTTTCTGACTCAATCCTCTCTTCCCCTCTAAGCCACTCATGACATCATAACTACCTCCTTATGTCCCTCTCCTTTTCCTTCTCTCTCTGGGTGCTGATGGAGCTGGAGTGCAGAGTCCTCTTCATCCTATCATTTCTCCCCTGCTGGGAGTATGGATCAAGGTTGTTTATGAGGAGCAGAAGGTAGGAGTTCTGGCTTCTGTAGCTGCTTCTCTGCTGAGCATGGGCATTGGCAGGTTGATCCATACCCCCAGTCTGTTTCTGTCTTTCCCTAGTGGACCAGAGCTCTGGAGATGTGAGGGTCCAGAACACATTGGTGAGGTTGTCTGCCCAGAGAAGTTGGGGTGGAGTCATGGTAGCATCTGTAATTTGGTGTCTGGAAGTTGAGACAAGATGGCTAACGAACAGGAACCAAGAAGTAGGATCAGAGCAGATGAGATTAGGGATTTTAGGGTAGAAGAACTGCTTTACTTCTTATTAAGCTCCCCACCCTTCCCCGCAGGTTAGGAGCAGGAACTAGGGTCCTCAGGCACTGTAATGTGCTCTCTAAACCAAGTGTGTGCCACCATCAGCCCCCATCTATCCTTCTGAATTCTTAACAATTGTTTAAATAGATCAGTTTCTTACTGTTCTGCCTTATATTTTCCATTGCTTTGTTTCTTCAATTCTACTTCTGAATGAGGGCAGTGGGTACTGGTCCTTTTCCTTCTGACTTAACTGCACTTCGCATGAAGTCCCTCTAGTTCTATCCATGTTGTCACAAAAGGCCAGATTTCATCTTCCTTTACAGATGAGTATCCCTGTGTCTGCATGAACACAACTGTCTTATCCCCTCAGCTGTCCTCAGGCAGTTGGCTGTCTCCAAACCTTGACTATCGAATATAGCATTGCCACAAACACAGCTGTGCATAAAGCTGTTCAGATAAGAGTTTGTTGTCGGGACCGGCAGAAGGATCCCGGTTGGAGCTCCCAGCATCCCCCCTGCAGGGGAGTCGCTTCACAAGCAGTGAAGCAGGTCTGCAGGTGTCTATTTTTCTCTCCTCCTCTCTGTCTTCCCCGCCTCTCTTCATTTCTCTCTGTCCTATCCAACAACAAAGACATCAATAATAACTACAACAATAAACCAACGGGCAGCAAAAGGGAATAAATAAATAAATATATTTTTTAAAAAGTTTGTTGTCAAAACAGGCTTGGACTGGGTTTGGTGTGCTGCACCAAAGTAAAGGACTGGGGTGGGGGGCGGGTTAGTGGAGAAGGAGAGGGCTTTCAGGTCCTGGTGCATGACGATAGAGAGGACTTAGGCAGTGGGTTAGAGTGTTTTACAGAAAACTGAGAAATTTTACACATGTACCAACAACTGTATTTACTGATGTCTGTAAACTAGTAATCCCCCCAACAAAAAAAAATTAAAATTAAAAAGTTTGTGCTCTTTGGAAGATGGTAATATAAGTGAAAAGAAAAATGAAGTGAGACCCCTAGTGGTTTGGAAAGCACAAGTGATTTTCACTCCTTGAATATTTCTGGCACCCTTGACAGAGATTCACAAAAGACGCTACTACAACAAAGAAGAGTTCTCAGTATACACTGGAGGAACCCTTAACAGCCCTCTGAAAAATTCAGCAACCCCACCCCCCAGAGCAGGAGACACATTTCCAGCAGAGAATTCACCAGGTTCATTAACTGCCTCCAAAGGACTCCCCCCCCCCCCCTTAGACAGCAACAATTCCTTTTCCCTACTCCAAAAAATCAAGCAAAAAGAGAACAAGGAACCTGATCACTATTCAAGTTTGGACATTTCTAAGAGTTGTTTGATGAAGAGCAATGTTACAGAGAGAGGTGAACTGGTCAACTCGAATAATCTTTTATTCAGTATTAATGAAAAACGAGTACTGGATCACATGGCAAGAGCAAAGGCTTTTTCTTAGCTAATGCGTGGAAAAAATATCTTCCAAAGTTTCCTCCTTTTTTTTTTTTTGGCTTTAGCTCCTTTGAGAAAAGACATTTCTAAAGCCATGGATAGCTTTGCTACTATTTTAGGAGGTGGCAAAGCAAAAGAAGAAATCAAGAGCTTTATAAATGAAGGGACGGTTTGAATAGGAAATATAGCTTAGCATTTCAATCGGACACACTTCCAAACCTGTGCAGGCTTTTTGCAAAGGACTTGATGGATTAGTTCTATAGATAACATAATTCAAAACATTTGAAGTAAGGCAGATGGTAGTAAAATTGTTGAAATAACTGTCTGTGAAGGCAGGATGCTTTCATTTGAGAATAACAAGAATCGCAGGTGAACTGTGAAAATAAAAAACTATTTGGTGTTCTTTTTTTATTGTACCCTGTGGCAAACCAAATAAAAATAAATATTTAATAAAATCTCAGTCTAAGCCCAAACCAATGCAAGCAGAAAAATGCCAAGATAGTTTTTCAACTTAATCCTTAACCCTAGGTCACTCACCCAGGGATATTGCTAATGGTATGACAAGTGAAGCAGAGGGAAAGCTAAATTCTGGGGCCATCAGAGCTTGTGCATACTTAAAGCTACAGTCCTGTGTCAAGTATCTGTCAATCTGTCAGAAGCCCCAGGAGCTGTTGATGGTTTTTCAAGTGGACTAAAGGGTGGGTGGAGAGAAAGTAGTACATCAGATTTACACTATGAAGTACTCATGTAAGAGGACTTTTTTTTTTTTACATTTTACGATGGGGGAAACTTAATGATTTACAATACAGTTGTTGACAACAAAGATACAATCTCTTGTTTCCCCATGGTAAGTGTCTACAAAACACTCTCACTCAAACTTAGGTCCTTTTCTATCATCATGTACCAGAATCTCAGACCAACCTCCCCCCACCCCACCCCCTCCCTTTTTCCAAAGTCTTTTTGCTCTGATGCAATACACCAAACCCAAGCCTGGTTCTTTTACACAATGCTTCAGGTTCAAAATGTAGTGAGAAAAATAAAAGAAACAAGCCAAAAGTCTCATATACTATGCAAATCCCAATTGGAAGAGAGAGAGACAGAGAGAGAGAGACAGCAGTCATTAGTGGTTCATTATATAAAGCTCATGTGATTTCTCCCTTTGAATTAATAAAATAATATTAGGACAGCCAGATAGTTCACCTGCAAAGTGACCTGCTTAGTCATGTGCACTGCCCCACTCAAAGCCCCAGCAGTCACTGTGCTGGACAAAGTTTTGGTGCTGTGGCATCTTCCCCTTCCTCCTACTCTCTCTCTCTCTCTCTCTGAAAAAGCTGACTCAGAGTGGTAAAGCCCCAGCAAGGGAAAGAAAGAAGAAAGGAAGGAAGGGAGGGAGGGAGGAAGGGAGGGAGGGAGGAAGGAAGGAAGGAAGGAAGGAAGGAAGGAAGGAAGGAAGGAAGGATGGATGGAAGGAAGGAGACCTACAGCTGTATATTTCTTTTATTTTTCATTAGTGATTTAGTATTGATTTACAAAACTACAAGACAGCAGGGGTATAATTCCACCTTTCCCACCACCAGATTTCTCTCCTCATATTTCCCCACACATATTCTTTGTACTAGTTCAAGCCAGTTTTGAACATATAGATTTCCCAAGGAAACTGCCACCATTATTATTATTACTATTACTACTACTACTAGTACTATTTTTTTCTTGAAAATAGCTGCACATGTATCATCCATTTCAACACCATGTGCAAGAAGTCTTCAGATTCCTATTTGACAAATGAGGAAAACTGATGCACAAAATACTAACAAATGTACTTAAGTTTACAAACTAGTGAGAAGCAGAACCATGAACTGATACCAGGGGCCAGACGGTGACACACCAGGTTAAGTGCACATAGTGCAAATTGCAAGGACCCTGGTTCAAGCCCTCAGCTACCCACCTGCAGGGTGTTTGCTTTACAAGCAGTGAAGCAGGTCTGCAGGTGTCTTTCTCTTTCCCTCACTATCTTCTCACCTCTCAATTTCTCTTTGCCGTATCCAAAAAAAATTGAAGAAAAGAAAATGGCTACAGGAACAGTGGATTTGTAGTGAAGATACCGAGCCCCAGCAATAACCCCAGGGGCAAAAAAGCAAGCAAACAAACAAAACTGCCCAAATGTGGCTATGCCAGACAGCAGTACCATCAAACAATGTTACTTTGTGTTTGTTTCCCAACCTCTGTAGAGTTAGGCTGGGGTCATGTGGCCAGTGGAAAGGAAAAAAAAAAAAAAAGACAAAATATGGACCAATAATGTGTGTCCCATCTGAAGACAGACAAGATTGGAAGCTAAGAATTCAGATGGCAGAATCCAAAACTAGACGATTTTAGACCCACATGACACTGTGTGGAGGAGAGATAGTGTAAGAAATCCCAAAATGCACTTCAGGTACTCCAGCATAAAGCAAACTATTGTTTATAATCCCTTAAAATGCCAGCGATTTCAGGGTTTATTGCATTTATCAAAACAATAACAGTTTCCGTACCTGCACTCTCACCCCTAAAATCCCAACTTCTCAGCAATTACTTTAAAAAAAAAATGTATCTAGTGCAGGCGAGTTAGCTTAATGGTTATGCAAAAAGACTTGCTTCCCTGAGGCACCAGAAGTCCGAGGTTCACTCCCCAGCATCACCATAAGCCAGAGGTAAATATTAAAACAGTAAATATTTTTGAAGACAACCTTTTCTCCAACAGAGGTGTAGGAATAGTCTCAGTGAAGATACAGATAGGAGCCATGAGGAACTTGTGGGTATCTTCACAACACACTGCAACAGCACTGGTGTCATTTTAAAGACTGACATAGATCAAGAGAAAGAGTGATGAACAACATTGAAGCTGTGGAATGTCTGCTCCAGGAAAAGCCCCCTACTTGCTACTCCCATTCAGTTTATATCTTACATTCAACTTTACTATTTAAAACTGAGTTTGTAGCTCTAGGTTTATTGGCAAGCCATGCCAGATTTGTAACTAGATATTTACATGATAAAAATATCTGTATTATGATTATATTTAGTAACACATTCTGCCTTAATGTGTATATGTAGGTCTTCTCATGGGGACAAAGGCTTAGAAAATACACTCTAAAATATTAATAAAGTTCCCTTTTCTTGGTAGACTTTGGGATAATCTTCTATTCTTTCTAACACTTTTCTACATTGTTTCAATTTTTTAAAGTCCTTGTAGCATATTTATAACCACAGTAATTGTAAAACTACCTCTATTGGTAGAAGATAGTATTGTACATATTAACTACCACCTTCCAATGCATCAAGAACTTTATTTCAATACAAATTCAAAAATGGCACTAATTGGCACAACATATGCTTTCCAGAGATGAGTTGTGCCTAGAGTTCCATACTAAGGAGGGTATCGGGTTCAGGGAGTGATCAATAATAACAACAAGGATTTCAAAGTTCAATGGAAGCTAATTTATTCTTTGGCAAGTGATACTATTTAGATAGAAGGTGGACTTGACAGAGAAGACATATAAATTCATCTCAATAAAACTCTAGATTTTTAACTTTGTACAAAACTTGAATTCCCAAGGTGATTACAGTTTTCTATCTCTGCTCAGGCCCCTAGTTTATGTGGGCAGATGTTTTGACACCAGTGAGCCCTCAGCTGTCAGATAAATTAGAAAAAAAAAAATCTCTAAACCCAATCTGTCAACCACCCTACCACCACCTCCAAAAAAAAAAATCTCAGGTGAGATACTGTAAGATAAATTTCTCTTGTTTTTGAGCCTGTTTCACTTTTCTAGAAGTCTTGTCAAAAGTAAAAAGAAGAAGAAAAAAATTAATAAAAGCAGTGTTAAAACACACTGTCAGCTCTCCTACTTGAAAAACTTGACACAGGATCAGAATTTAATAACAAAGATCCAAAGACTGGGAGAATGAAAATAAACAGGAGATGGCTAATTTCAAATTTTTGGTGAATGTCTAGATCATAAACACCTGTTGGAAAAGTACTTGTTAGGGAGATGGTCCACAAAGAGATACTATGAATATATTTAGCTTTTTCTGCTAGCCCAACCCTTGAACATAGTAAATGTTAAATGTAAGTTTGCCAAATGGTTGAATATGTTACATAAATCAGACAGAGATTAGCTATGCTGCTGTAAGGCCTGAAATCTCAATGGTTAATGTGGTAGTGGTTTGTTTCTTCCTCAAGTCACACTCCAATGTAGTTAAGAATTCTAGAAAGTTTGCATTCACGTGGTGGACTTGGGGACCCAGGATTCCTTCATCCTGCTATTCATCATTTGGAACATGTAGCCTCTAGATGGGTGGTTTGGTGTAATGGTTCTGACCAGAAGCCCTGGTGCCTGAGGAACATGTAGCCTCTAAGACTGTAACAGAAAAACAGAGGCCAAGAAATCAGGCAAAAGGTTCAATGGATGGACCTATGTGGGGAAAGGGCCTACTATCTGGGAAGTCCAGGCCATTATTTCCATGAAAGGCTGAGCGGGATGACCCCGAGTTCTCTCCCTCCTAAGGGGAAGAGACGTTAGGCAGGTCCCTCCTGACCTCATGAACTTACGATGGATGGGCTTTTCCGGATGGGGAACCTTCCTGTACATGCTACCCCATCCCTTTTGAACAAAGGCCATAAATTACTGTGTACAGCCAACTTGAAACTATCCTGGCTTTGCTCAAACTTCTCCCTTCCCCCCTGCCCTGAGGTGCTTCTAATTTACCCTTAGATAAAAGTGCCTGCCTATGCATTGTATGGGTTAATGATTACCTCAACTTTCTTTCTGAGCCTTGGGTATATCTTCTTGCTTGTATCCCTTAATAAATGAGTGGTCCTAAGAGACTTCTCCCAGAATTGGTTAGTCATGTTTCCTTCCTCTCTCTCCACGCACATCACCCTTGTCACCAGCCCCCCCCCCCAGGGTCCCCAGGGGCTTCCCCAGTCTCCACTGCCAGTGGTCAAGGAAATGAAGAGCCCTGGGACAACCCACAGACTTAGACATGGCACCTGTCACTAAAATCCTGTATTACTTTTGCTAGAACTCAGCTACTCGTTTTCATCTTGTAGTAAGAAAAGTAGTCTTTCTTTGTGCCTGAAAGATAAAATAATTTTGTGAACATGCCATAAGCTGACATCTTTATGTCATTATTTTTTACGATAACTTTTTAGAATATGTTATATACTACCTTGCTTTCTTAATGGCAACAATAAATCTTACAAGCTACTTTTCCTCCACAAGCTTATAATTATAAGCATCATTCACTGGTCTGAGTCATGTTCCAGGTCTACATCTAGAAGCTATTTTTTTTCTTTCCTTTCTAGGTGTTGCCACAAGTTGCCACAAGTAGCCATGCACTCTCAAACTTACCACCCAGTCCAGGTGCCCATCCAGTCTCCTACTCTAACCTTACCAATAACTAATCCATCCCTGACTTGCCACCAAATCAAATCTTCCTAGAACTTATTTCAGTCAACACTGAAGCAAAAACTCTTCATTATCTTAAAGTACAATATTTACTTTTCAGTGACACCTCAGCAATGATGTCAAGTCTAAGGTCTTTAGCTTCCATAAGTTAACCAAAGATCTTTTTTTTTTCTTTTTACTTGATAATACAAAGAGAAATCAAGAAGGAAGAGGAAAATAGAGAGGGAGAGAGACAGAGAGACACCTGCAGCCCTATTTTCCCACATGTGAAGCTTTCCCTCCTGCATGGGGGGTTTAAACCTCAGTCTTTGAACATGGTAAGATGTACATTCAATGGGGTGAGTCACTGCCTAACACCCAAGATCATCATTTTTAATCCTCTATTTCTACTGGTTGTGTTGCATTCTCTTCCACATGACATTACTCATTTCATCTTATTCTTAAATGGCCTCTATGTCTCCCATAGCTATCAATTTCCTGCATGTCCTTGAGCATTCTATCCTAGCCTCACTTTCAGTATTGGTTAAATAACATAAGCTTCTGTGACTAAAACTATCTCTCAGTCTCACACAGGAGAAGCTAATTTCTTGCTTTATCAAGTCTAAATTGGGTATATCTGATTTCCAGAATCTTCTGTGAGTGGAATAATATGGGAAGTCAGGCACCTTCCACTTTGTGAGTCTTCCATCTTTAATGCCAGTGTCTGTTGTTGCTGCTATAGAAAGAGAAGGTGGCTTGAAGAACATATGGAGGAATTTGTGGACTGTCTAAAATATAATAGCATATTTCACAACTATATAGTCCACTGGTTAGAAACCATTTAATTAGCCAGAACTAGCACTGCAGAAGACACTGAGCAATGAGGTATAATGGGTTAGAAAAATGACTACCATTATCTGTTGTACTTGCTTGGGATTGTCCTGCATTCCTGCTTCCTCTACAATTTTCTGTTACTTTCCGGTGCCTTTTTTTTCTCTCTCTAATAAAGTTGTTTTCATCATCAACTGCACTTTAGAGCAGAATCTGTGATAATTTGGGCTGGAAAAACAGCTTACTTGGATATTGCATTGCTACACTGTCTGAGACCAGCCCCCAGAACATTGAAGGAAGGTTCGGTACTATAAATGCCCTCCCTCACACACTCACTATCTCTTTTTCTCTGCCTATGTCTCTGTCTCTCTATCTCTATCTGAAAAAGTCAGTCCAGAGTGGTAAAGCCCTGGCTACAACAACAAAAAAAGAACCTAAGGAGACTACTTACTAGTTTCCCCTGTTATTAGAATAGTCTCCATTCTGCTCTACAGTGTGTCTTTTTACAATTTTTTGTTCATTTTTTATATCTATTTATTTTATTTATTTTCCCTTTTGTTGCCCTTGTGTTTTATTGTTGTTGTAGTTATGATTGTTGTTGTTATTGATGTTGTTGTTGTTGGACAAGACAGAGAAAAATGGAGAGAGGAGGGGAAGACAGGGAGGTGGAGAAAAAGATAGACACCTGCAGACCTGCTTCACCACCTATGAAGTGACTCCTCTGCAGGTGGAGAGCGGAGGGCTCAAACCAGGATCCTTACGCCGGTCCTTGCACTTAGTGCCACATGCACTTAACCCGCTGTGCTACTGTCTGACTCCCCTAATTTTTTTTTAATCAAAGTAGTGGAAACCTTTATAAAAATAAAATCATTTCGTAAGGACCCCAGTTTGAGTCCCCGGCTCCCCACCTGCAGGGGAGTCGCTTCACAGACGGTGAAGCAGGTCTGCAGGTGTCTGTCTTTCTCTCCCCCTCTGTCTTCCCCTCCTCTCTCCATTTCTCTCTGTCCTATCCAACAATGATGACATCAATAACAACAATAATAACTACAACAACAATGAAAAACCACAAGGGCAACAAAAGGGAAAATAAATAAATAAATATTTACAAAATTTTAAATAAATAAATAAATAAAATCATTCATGGACCTTTTCCCCAGAAAAGGAAAAGATAATAGGAACATAACAAAAATGTTTAGGTTGTAGCAGCTGAAGAACTTACTGACTTAGCCTGTACCTGACCTCGGTGAAATTCTCAACAAAGTTATTAAGACCGATTCCTCTCTTCTTCTTGTCTCAACATTACTATCTGTTCATTGGGAGTCACTTCAAGCATGGAATAAATATGAAGTGGAATATTATTTGGCTATAAAGAAATTCAAAATCCTGTCAGCTGCAACAACATGGGTTGATTTAGAGGGTGTTATGCTCAGCGATGAGCCAGACAGAGAAAGACAAACATTATATTATTTCACTCATACACAAAGAACCCAAATAAACAGATAACCTAAATGAAACAATAGTAAGCTTTTAGACTATAGGGCCAATTAGTGGTGGCCATAACATAAGGGGAATGACAGGGAGTGGGGGAGATGTAAATGTGAACTAAGAGGAAAGGACACATGTTGATTTTCAAGGCTGCACTCCTGAACCCTATATAATGTTATAATACAAATATATCTCCAAAATCAAAAAAGGGGGGGAAAAGCATGTCAATAAATAAACTCATCAAATATTTCTTACTAATAGCACAAAACCTATTAGTCTTATCTGCAATTCATTCTAACTCCATCCCCCACAAAGAAAGAAAGAAAACAGAGTGAGGAAAAGGGAAGAGAAGAGGGAAAGAATTTCAAAAGTTCTAGTGAATAATAAAACTGATAGTTGTCACAAAGATTAGCCAGACTTTTCAATAACATTTCCAGCCATAGAAATTCTCTGGCCCAAATAGCTCACAAACCCCCTACTACATTAAGATAATTACCAGAAGATAATAGTGCATAATTACCTCTAGAGTGTGATCAGGGAGAAATAATATTACTTATCACTAACATTCATTCAAACAGCCTTCAGTAAAGCACAACCATCTAAATAGTTAATTTTAGCCACATAAGTTTTTGTATATAAGAATGGGAACTATTCTCTGTCCTAATCCAACTTTATAGCCCTTTTCTCCACTCTGACACCATTCTCTCAGACAATATTCTTATCCAACCTCAGGCTAGCTACCAAACCTAAGCAAAACTACCATAGTTGTAGGCCTCCAGCAACTAAAATGGTTTTCCTAGGTTTCTTCTACCCTAAAATCCCTAATCTCATCTGCTCTGATCCTACTTTTTGGTTCCTGTTCATTAACCATCTTGTCTCAACTTAGGTCATACCACCTTCCAGACACCAAGCTGTAGATGCTACCATGACTCCACCCCAACTTCTCTGGGCAGACAACCTCACCAATGTGTCCTGGACCCTCACATCTCCAGAGCTCTGGTCCACTAGGGAAAGACAGAAACAGGCTAGGGGTATGGATCTACCTGTCAATGCCCATGCTCAGCAGAGAAGCATCTACAGAAGCCAGAACTCCTACCTTCTGCTCCTCATAAACAACCTTGATCCATACTCCCAGCAGGGGAGAAGTGATAGGATGAAGATAAGAGGACTCTGCACTCCAGCTCCATCAACACCCAAAGAAAGTGAAGGAAAAGGAGAGGGACATATGGAGGTAGCTACAATGTTAGGAGTAGCTTAGAGAGGAAGAGAGGATTGAATCAGAAAAAGAAGGGGCAACTATGTATAAATGTGGACAGATAGTTGTAGAGAAGATGGTTGGCCCATGTCTACAACTTTAGGGAAACTGTGGTAGATTGCAGTGGGGAGAGTGAAGATTCAGAACTCTGGTGGTGAGAATGGTGTGGTGGATTCAAACCCCTGTCAGCATGTAATTCTGTAATATAAAAATAAATAAATAATGCACAACTATCTATAAAAGGCATCTCGATATATATATTCTAAGCAAAGAGATAATACTTTAAATTTTAAAGGCAAAAGAATGATTCAATTGTTTCCAATGAATTTTAAGCCTTTAATACTAAGATGAGCTCAGTGACAAGTTCCATATGCCGAAATCAGGATCTTATATATGTAGATGTTTATGGTATTTGTAATTCTGAATTAATTTCTGTTCCTCTGGGCCACCATTTTGTTACCTATGATTAAAATGCTTAAAAGAAAATGTTAACTTAATGCAACTTGAAGCAAATTTTCTTAAAGCCACACTGACCTCCAGAGACATAAAGGATTACCAGGATGCTCAAGTAAAACCAGAAGTCACCTTCACAAAATCCAAGTGAATGAAATTAAAGGATTTATTGGAGGGGGGGGGGACATAAGAACACTCCACTACTCTCTGAACTCTGTGCTATACCCCACTGACTAAGCATACTCTATTGTACGTTATTAAATTTTCATTGCTTAAATCAAAAGAAAAAAGGCCACAAGAAAGACTTACTAGCAAGAAGAAACTTGGAAAATAATTGGAATTATTCAGATATATGTAATGGAAAAGTCATTGAACTCTGTATCCAGAAAACTGAGTTCTGGCTCTGTTTCTCCTACTTCCTGCCTGCAACCTTGGGTGAATAACTTTGCTTCCTACTGCTTTGTTTCCTTCATCAGTTGAATGAGGGCTTGAATCAAACCCCATTGTACTCTGTGTGAAGTACAAAGTAATTCCAATAATCTCTTTGCTAATCTAAAAATATATATATAGTCACTTTAAAAAGACACCTTTTATTGATTCAATAATTAGACTGCAATGCCGTGCACTGCTGGTAAAGATGATATTTGTTTCCTATGGTTTCTAGAGCACAGGACCACAAATTGGGTAATTTCAAATACCACAGAGATAATTTATCACATTTCCAGAGACTGGAGGTTCACACTCAAGATGTCAGCAGGGTTATGTTCCATCTAGACTCTAGGTGGGATCTCCCCTCCCTCTCCCTGGTCTCTACTGATGCCTGTTTGTTCCTTAGTGCTCCTTGACTTGCTGTAGCATTGCTCCACATGCTTTACAATCACACAGCATTCCTCTCCCTGTGCTTCTCTCTCCACAGATGGATGACAGTCACATTACCTGCTCTAGTGTTATCTCAACTAATCATATCTTAACTGCAAACAATTACTTTAGCTAATTGTACCTACAAAGAGCTGGTTTCCAAATAAAGTCACACTTTGTGGTGCTGGAGTTAAGATCCCAACATTGAGGGGTGAAGGGAGAAGGATTTTTTTTTTCATTTTTATTTGTGATTTCAAACTTCCTATCTGTATTGGCTTAAAATTGGTTTACAGAGTATTAAATTTCAGGGGTATAATTTCACACCTATATATGTGTGTACAACTCACCATACCCCTCACTAAAGTTCCTTCTCCCCCAACTCACCTCCCTCATAACCACCATATTGTTCCCAGTATCTATGACATAATTCTGTTACTCTTTTTTGCAAGTATGTTTGCTTTAGTTATCTATATTCCATATATGAATGAAGCCATTTTTCAGTTGTCCTTCACCTCTGTACTTATTTCACACAGAATAATCACCTCCAGTTGCATCCATTTCACTCCAGATGTTACCACATCATCTTTTGAAATTACAGAGTAACATTCCATTGAATATATGAGTTGTGTTTTTGTTTGTTTGTTTGTTTTTGTTTTTGCTTTCACTGATGCTTCACCACTCTTGATTTTTTTTTTTTTCAAATAGGAAGAGACAAAGAAACAGAAAGAGAAAGAGCACAGCATTTAAGCTTTCCCTAGTGCAGTGGAAACCAGGTTTGAAGCTGGATCACGTGCACAAGAAAGCAGGGTCTTCCCAGGTGAGCTGTCTTGTCAACTCTATGTAAGGGACATGATTCTTAACAGTGATAAGGAAGATATTTAGTTAAATAAATGACAATTATAAAATAGAAATAATGACATTTTAATGGAGTTCACTTATAGACATATAGGACAGGACTTAAGTTATGAAATCTGTCCTACAATGCTTTTATTGGAGAGTCATATGACAAGGACTTTTTTTTGTTAAGTGGTTTTTATTGTTATTAGTGATTTAATACTGGTATACAAAATTGTAAGATAATATGGGCATAATTCTATATAGTTCCCACCACCAGAGTTCTGTGTCCCATCCCCTCCATTGGAAACTGCACTAGTTCTCTCAAGGTCACCAATATGTGCTGATTCTATAACTATCTATTTTTTCCTTCCCATTTTTTTCAACAGTCCTGCCTTCACTTCCTTTGTAAGGCACCCCTACACCTATTACTACTTCTGGGCATCTTTCTTTTTTTCTTTTTTCTTTTTTCTTTTTTCTTTTTTTTTTTTCTTCCTCTTTCTCAGGTAAGAGAAACAATGGAAATGGAAAGAAAATATTTAGTTGGTGCAGAAACAGTGTGACAGAAAGCATGACAAGACCCTGGCACATAGTTATGAAGACAGGCACAGACCAAATTAACTATGCTTCTGTGTGTCATAGACAGAAATTCAGAATTAGTGTCTTTAAGAATTTGTCCTGTGAAAGTTAATACCAGGGGAAGCCACTGAAATTTAACTTTACCATTTTGACAAGGAAAATGTTAAATGAATGCATCATTTCTGTTTGAGAGTTGTTGTTTTTCTTTCTAATTTTAGTTTCACGTGACTATCCAAGTAAGTTTAATCATCATACCTTTTTATGGAAGCAACATTGTATTTTAACACTATATAAATATCAAATGTACATCATTTGAAAATTAACATATGCAAACACTACATTAAGTTCAACACTAAAAGCCCAATTCTATTTTCTTCCTAAATTTTGATAAACTGCAGAAACTGCTTACCATCATCCTGGAATGCCTTGCCCTCTCTAGCTTCCCCTTCCCTTTCAGTTTCTTTTCCTCTATCCAATAAGTAAATAAAATATTTTTTAAAAGAGAGAAAGAGTAAGCAGTAGACCAATATTTCTGAACACAGATGCAGAAAAATAAATAAAATATAAGTAAAATGAATTCAATAATACACTAAAGAATTGTAAACCATGATCAAATAAATTAATTCAAAGGATGTTAGATTGGTTCAGCACCACCAATCAATAAATATGGTACACCTCATCCAAAAAGGAAGGATCAAAAACATATAATTATCTTAATTCACATAGAGAAATCACTTGGCAAAATTCAACATCCTTTTATAACTTCTAAAATAAGTCAGCAGAATGGGTAGGTATAGGATATACCTGAACATAATAAAGTTCATGTAATAAACCCAAATCAAATATATTCAGTTTTGCAAAGTAAAAGCTTCTCCTCTAAGATCAGAAGCCAAACAAAACTGTCCACTGTAGCCTTTATTATTCAATATAGTGTTGGAAGTACTTGCTAGAGAAATTAGAAACAAGCAGCATAGATAAGTAGGCTCAATATATGATATAAAATGCTAATAACAGCGTCATCTGGATGTGATCTGTGTTTCTTTTTAAATCCTATGAATTTAAATAAATGAAAAAGAAGTGTTAACTAGTAGTTTGTAGAAAAAAAAACAAAAGAACATATAAAACTCCACCCTGGAGATTCAGTGAGCATGTCCAGATGTGGAAAACTATAGAGGACAAATAGTAAGCAAGTAAAAAGAGGTGCAGAGCAAAAGTCTATAGAATAAGAGATTTGAAAATAAATAAATAAATAATAAAGAAAGAATAAGAGATTTGAGAACTAGATCAGTAAGTTAGAAATAAAGACCTCACCAGGATATTAACATTGAGGGGGTGAGAAAAAACACATGTACTGTATTTACAAGATAAATTAGAATGTTAATATTGCCAACATTCTCTGTGGTGTTTACAAAAATTTTGACAGTGTCATATTTATAGTTTAACCAAGGTGAATTTTATCTTGTTAGTTCTCTTCACGCTCAATAAACTAGTCTCTCTTGACAAGAAAAAAAAATGACATAAAATTTAAAGAAATCTCAGGTCTTTTTGCTTTTTTCACAGAATTGCTTTTCATTCCAGGTCATTTCCATTACTGTCCTGTCTTGTAACTAACATCAATGCATAAGTAGTGTTCACAGCACTCTAGAGAACAGGACCCAGAAAGGTCTCTGACACTGTCTAGACTATTGAAAGGATGATCTCAGCAACAAATCTCAGAGACTAATACTTTCTACTGAGTATTCAAAGTGACTTTTATTCTGCCAGTAAATATTCCCCAAAAGTTTATTAAAAAAATTCCAGGTCCATAAGTACTGAAGAATATATATTTTTTCATTTTATTTGTAATTTGTTTATTTTAAATAGATCCTCCAACATCAGAGAACTAACTGCATCCCTTAAGATATAAGACTGCTTCTTATGTATGAAAGAGGTTCAATTGCTTCCCACTGGAGAGGAAGGAAATGAGAGGCGAGCCTTCAATCAGGAGGAGATGATAGTGAAATATGAAAGGGGGGAAGAGAAAGGCTCAGAAATCAGATCAGCTGTATCTTAATTACCAAGGCTCCAAAATTAATCTAGATATACATTTCTGAACTTATCCCCCAGATGAGCTTATCTCTGCTTTCCTTTATTTTAATTTGATTGGGGTGTTATTGTCAGAAAGTATCAGTTTCATCTGATAAGCTGCATATTAACTAAGTCTTTATACACTGCTGGAGAGATTCTGCTTTAGCCACACTCAGATCAGTTCCAGTACTCTTTAACATACTGCAAATGTTTTCGAACAAAAACTGAGCAAATAATCATTACCCAGACAGAGGGAGGGCTCCATCACAGAGCCATGCTGTGCATATGTCAGACTCACTGATAGAGTAATAACAGTCTATTAATCTGAGCACAGGTTAAGTGGTCTAACACCTGCTCAACATCAACATTAAAATTCTAATCAACTATTTGGAGACAAGCAATGTCATCCAACACCAGCTCAAGCTTTCCAAAGGCAAGACATTGGTCAGTTATCTGTTGTGACCCCAACAGGAATTTGGATCAAATAGCATAGGAATGGCAACAGCCTGAGGCGGGCAGAGCACTCACAAAGGAATGTATGTAAGCAAGGTCATGCAGCAGCTCACTCTCTGGACTGGATCACCTTCGTCATGTCATTTTCCTGTTGGTGTAGCTCCAGACTGATCTCTTCATGTGGTGGTATTGGCTAGCTTAGTTTTGGACTTTGGACTTTTGCCTATTTTTCCTAGCTAGACTTCTCCTCCCTGACATTCACAGTGATTTTCATGAATAAGCCTCTCTTGTTTAACCTTAAAGGGAGCTGCTTACTTTACAGTACTTAGATATTTGCCTTCTACCCTTGTATCACCCTAATAAAGCTTTGAATTGTTTAAACCAGTGCCCCACAGTCACTTCCTTATGCCCCATACAGCAAGTCCTTTTGTTTTAGTTACAACAGTTATCTAGCTCCATACCGTAGTAACAGTCCCAGATTTGGGGGCTGGGCAGTAGCACACCTAGTAAAGCACACATACAGGGCTCAAGAACCTAGGTTCAAGACCCCTGACCCCACCTGCAGAGTGAAAACTTCACGAGCAATGAAACAGTGCTGCAGATGTCTCCCCCTTCCCTTGCGATTTCTTTGTCTCTAGCCAAAAATAAGCTTAAAAAATAAATAAAATATGAAAAAGATAACACAAAAAAGTCACACATTTGAACAACTTAAACCCCAAATCTAAACCTACGAGCTAAAATAAATCACTGATTACCTGCATTAAAATATTCAGTCCTGATTTTTAAAAATCAGTTCTTCAGGGAATGAGTCATGGAGCACACAGTTGAGCACGTACATTGTCATGTGCAAGGGCCTAGGTTCACGCCCCCATGCCCTTGCAGGGAGAAGTTTCATAAACATTGAGACAGTACAACAAGTGTCTTTCCCTCTTTATCTCCCCTTTTCCTCTTAATTTCTCTGCCCTATCAAATAAAAAATAAAATGAGAACATCATTTTTTTCTGTTTTTTTATTATTGTTGTAGTTATTATTGATGTCGTCTTTGTTGGATAGGATAGAGAGAAATGGAGAGAGGAGGGGAAGACAAAGAGGGAGATAGAAAGAGAAAGAAAAGAGAAAGAGAGAGAGCCCCCAGCTCCCCACCTGCTTCACCGCCAGTGAAGCGACTCCCCTGCAGGTGGGGAGCCGGGGGGGCTGGAACCGGGATCCTTATGCTGGTCCTTGCACTTCACGCCACGTGCACTTAACCCGCTGAGCTACCTCCTGACTCCCAAGAGAACATTAATGTTTTAAACTGACTCTTTGAAGGTCCATAAGACAGTTCAGTTGAGTAGTGAACTCATCTTCTTGTGGATATGACCCAGGTCTGAGTTTGGCCCTCACCATACTGAAAGAACCTTCAGTGGTATGATGTTTTTCTCTCTGTCTTTCTCTGTCTTTCTATCTGAAAAAGTTGTCTTAGAAAGTTCAGTGACAATAAAGAGAGAGAGAGAGAGAATTCTTTGAACAAACTATCAGATTCCTCATTATACATGTCACAGCAAAAGTGACACTATCAGAATTGATTGATAGACTCTGGGTTCCAACAGTGATTAAGAGAAATACCATCCCAGTTAGCATATTATTTAAGGTATAAGAAGGTCTAGGACAGTGGTGAACCTACCACTACCTTGTATGACCTCGGACAAGTTAATAGCCACTTAACTCTCATCTGTAAGATATAGAAGTTACAATGGATCCTTTCAGCACTAAAATGCTAAACCTGTTTACACTGCTGCTATGTCTGGACTTTGCATCATAGGAAGAAAACAAAAGCACTCATTATCCCAACATCAGTTTGACATATAGCTTACTATGGATAGACACATCAACTATAGCTGGTTTCAGTCTTCAAAGTTTCATCCACAATGAGACTTAGAGTCCTTGAGTAGCTACTGGGAAAGAAATTATTTCTATCACTTTCTCTCTCTCTCTCTCTCTCTCTCTCTCTCTTTCTCTCTTTCTCTCTCTCTCTCCCACCCCCCCCTCAGAGAGAGAAAAAAAAAAGGGTTTTCTTCTGGAAATTGAAAACCTACGATACAGGAAACTAAAAACTTGGGATTGTGAAAGGCTAATTCATGTCATTCTCTGTGAACATGAGCATACAGTTATACTCTCTGACTATCTGTGCTACTACTGATTCATCAGAAGATCAAATAAGATTAAAGTGTGAAGGGAGTCGGGTGGTAGCGCAGCAGGTTAAGCACAAGTGGCACAAAGCACAAGGACCAGCGTAAAGATCCTGGTTCGAACCCCAGGCTCCCCACCTGCAGGGAGGTCGCTTCACAGGCAGTGAAGCAGGTCTTCAGGTGTCTGTCTTTCTCTCCCCCTCTCTGTCCTCCCCTCCTCTCTCGATTTCTCTCTGTCCTGTCCAACAACAACGACATCAATAACTACAACAATAAAACAAGGGCAACAAAAGGGAATAAATAAATAAATAAATAAATAAGAAAAAAGATTTAAAATATTCATTAAAAAAGATTAAAGTGTGAAAATAAAGATCTATCTTTACCTATGCCTACCTCCTCCTTCCCTTTCAATTTTTATCTGTCTCCATTCAAAATAAACCAGTTAAAAATATATTTGTAAAAATTTAATAATAATAAAATAAAAATAAAAGTAATAGAACTCATAACCTGAAGGAAATTCAAGTCTAATTCCCTTACCTTAGAAGTCATATACATATCCTCTGAAGGGAGTCTGGACAACATACTCTATGCTATACCTGAGGAGGATGGCTCCTGATATTAGGGCAGCTTGGAACATCCCTACTCGTGACCACAGAATGTGAGCTCAGATCTACAGGGATGCAGAGGTCACATAGCCTCCTAAGCTGAATATGGGCCCCATATCACATCAAATCAATGGGGTTTACAGTCAACAATATTTATACACCTCTCCTATATTTGGGAGCTACTCTCTTCCCTGATCCAGCTTTCTGGTCCTTTTCGCAGCCGTGACATCATCTCCCTAGACAATATATCTGCATATCAAATTTCAGGCTCAGGGGGAAAAAAAACAAAACTAGTATAGCCACAGGCCCTTTGGAATATAACTAAAATATATGCCTACTAGCTATCTACAAAACAGAGACAACCCCCCACACACACGCCCAACTCTTCATCTGCACTATTTCAGCCTTTAAGTTCATGATTAGTCAACAATTTGTTTGGTCTTATATTTTAACTCTTTTCAACCACCAGGTTTCAGATGCTAGCACACTGCCAACCAGAATTCCCTGGATAGACAACTCCACCCGTGTGGCCTGGTACTCAGATTCCCCAGATCCCCACCCCACTAGGGAAAGAGAGAGAGAGACTAGGAGTATGGATCGACCTGTCAATGCCCATGTTCATTGGAGAAGCAATTACAGAAGCCAGACCTTCCACCTTCTGCATCCCACAATGACCTTGGGTCCATACTCCCAGAGGGTTAAAGAACAGGAAAGCCATCAAGATGAGATACAGAGTTCTAGTGGTAGGAATTGTGTGGAGTTGTTGCCCTCCTATACTATGGTTCTGTCAGAATTTCCTTTTTATAAATAAAATTAAATTTAAAAAAAAGAAATCATATACATACACACAGATATGCATTTGTATATAACCCAAGGAATGGACTGACTTTCCCAGTGTCCCATAGTTAGTAAGTGACATTGAAGAGGGAAATACAGACCCTCTCTATTCAACCACATGTGTACAATTTAAAAGAATGGAATCTTTTAAATTATTTTTAAGAAGGTAGCACAGTTTTTTTTTTTCCGTTTTTGTTTTTTGTTGTTGGTGGTGGTGTTTTTTTGTTTTGGGTTTTTGTTTTGTTTTTTTTGCCCTTGTTGTTATTGTTGTTGTATAGGACAGAGAGAAATGGAGAGAGGAGGAGAAGACAGAGAGGGAGAGAGAAGGATAGACACCTGCAGACCTGCTTCATCACTTGTGAAGCAACTCCCCTGCAAGTGAGGAGCCAGGGGCTCAAACCGGAATCCTTGTGCCCATCCTTGCGCTTTGCACCATGTGCACTTAACCCACTGCACTACCAGCAGGCCCCTGGTAGCACAGTTCTGATACACACACCCTGTAACTTTACTAAACATCCTGTATTCTTCTCTTTATCAATCCACTCAGTTTCCTTTCCAGCCAGGCTTTATTGCTATTAAGTTCAGTTGCCCATAACTTTCAGCTGCTCTTGTTCCTGGTGGGTTAATTTGTAATACTTGGGTTACTTGGCACCCTTTTCTAATTTTCCCTAAACACTGAAACCCTAGACTCTTTAATTTGCTAGTTGATTGTGTGCCCAGTCACTATTTATAACTGGAGATAATCCTGGATTTGTAGGGCTGGTTTTGCTCTGAGATCTATGATCCCATTTAGTTTCACTATATATGACCTCACACTACAATCACATTAAAGGCACCAAGAAGTTGGACAAACGTAAAGCATATGTGAACAGGCACAGGTCCTACGTTCTCAAGTTTGGAGAGCTTGCTTGCAGGGATAGAAATTGTATAGCACAGCCAAGAATGCCTTTAGTATCGGGGGAGTCGGGCTGTAGCTCAGCAGGTTGAGTGCATGTGGCGCAAAGCGCAAAGACCGGCATAAGGATCCCGGTTCAAGCCCCGGTTCCCCACCTGGAGGGGAGTCGCTTCACAGGTGGTGAAGCAGTTCTGCAGGTGTCTATCCTTCTCTTCCCCTCTCTGTCTTCCCCTCCTCTCTCCATTTCTCTCTGTCCTATCCAACAACGACTACAACAATAAAATAAAAATAAAAAAAAATAAAAAGCAACAAGGGCAACAAAAGGGAATAAATAAAAATTTTAAAAAAAGAAAAAAAAAGAATGCCTTTAGCATCTATGCTTGCAGAAGCATCCTGTCCAGGTAGGTGCAGTCCTAGCAGCCTGTTGTGGAACCACACAGTTTGCATGTAAACACAATATAGCCTCTGTCTTTAAAAAAAATTTAATCTGACAGAATTAAACATGTACAAAAATTGTTCAACAGGGCCAAGAAGAGGGTTCATGTGTACAACACAAGACATTCATGCTGGAAGCCCTACAGGTCCCATGTTCAACCCCCGGAACCACTGTAAGCCAGAGAGGAGCAGTGCTCTGGAATCTCCCTTGCTCTCTCAATTAAGTGAATAAATAAGAAAGATACTTCAAGAGAAGGGGCTAAATACAGAAATAAAAGGGAAAGTTTTTCTATACAACAAGAGTTTACATAAAATGGCTTGGTTGGTGGAGAAGGATTTTGCAAGGAAGCCCGTTTCATAAACAAGAAAACTGAGGTTGCCAGGGGTTAATAGGAAACCTAGTAACTGGTGGAACCAGAAATTCTACTGAGGTTAGTGTTTCCACTCTTTCCATTGTGGGAAAGGACTCTACTGATCTTCACATTCCCAAGTCAAGTGTATTAGTTTCCTAGGGTTGCTATAACCAATGCCAAGAACTTCAGAGACTTCTAACAAGAGGTGATGGAACTGAGGAATTGGAATAGCAACTTCCTTCGTCAACACAGTTATAGACTTTGATTGCCTGTACCCCAAATTCAGTAGTTCTTAGTAAATGAACACACCCATTTATTGTTAACCCTTCCTCAATTTCCAAATTTCTGGAATGTTTTTTTTGACAAGAATGTCTAGTTTTCTCATTGTTCTGGGAGATGAGGGTTTGCTATGGCAAACGCTAGAAGAAGAAGGGTTTGCTATGCTCTGCTCGCGACCATTCTGAATGTCCTCTCTAATCACTAGACATGAACTAATGAAGAAGTCACTGTCACAGTACAGCCAGCTTTGCATTGATGAAAAGGGAGAGGCAAAAAAACACGTCTGAGAAAGCACATGCTGCCACTGGGGTCGGACTGAGGAAGTAGGATTTAACAACAGTTGAGATTCTTTTTTCCCTTAAAAGCTATCTGCAATTTTTCTCAATATCTGCATAGTAAAAGGGGGGGGGAAGTAGAGTTGTCTGAGCCTGTATTTTACTGAATCAAGGAGATAAAATAATTCATCTATCAGGATGCAAAGCTATAGAACAGTGGCAAACTATTCTGTGCATACAAAGAAAAAGGCTCATTTGTCTACAGCCATACCACCCTGAACACACCCAATCTCCTCTGATCTCGGAAGCTAAGCAGGGTAGGGCCTGGTTAGTACTTGGATGGGAGAAAAAGGCTCATCTATTATTGCTGTCCACAAACCATATTGATTCACTTTAAATATTTGTGAAGATTATTCTTACTTTATGAATCTATAAACCTACAATTATGAAGTTTCTTTCTAGTGTTTTGTTTTTGTTTTTGTTTTTTTCCTGACTGAGAAGTCAAATCATTTGAGAGCCACTTTGACTTACAAGGCAGTCCAACAAAGAGGTAAGAAATGCCATCATGGGGCCAGGTGGTGGTACACCTGGTGAGCACATATGTTACAATGCCCAAGGATCCAGGTTTGACCCCCTGGTCCTGACCTGGATTTCTGTTTGTCTTTATCCAATAAATAAGATAAAAATAATTTTTAAAAAATTTTAAGTAAGGGGCTGGCACACCTGGTTGAGTGCACATGTTATAGTGCACAAGGACCCAGGTTCGAGCCCCTGGTCCTCACCTACAGGGGGAATGCTTTGCAGGTGGTAAAGCAGTGTTACAGGTATCTCTCTGTCTCTTCCTCTCTAGCACCCCTTCCCTCTCAATTTCTGACTGTCTCTATCCAATAAATAAAATAAAGATAATAAATTTTTTTAAAAAAAATTTAAGTAACAGTCGTGCTTTTAAAAAAAGAAGAGAATGGGCCAGTGGGGGGTGGGAGTGGGTGGGAGGGATGGGTCACAGTCCTTTGGTGGTGGGAATGGTGTTTATGTACACTCCTAGCAAAATGTAGACATATAAATCAGTAGTTAATTAATATGAGAGGGGGAAAATCAGTTGTATGTCTCAAAGTTTCTCAAAACACAAACTGAATCTTCTTAATATATAGGCTATGTATTTGATATGCAGACTCTCTCAAAAGCCTAGACCAAGTAGATCAGAAGCAATCAATAGCACAGCTATATACAAGATACTGGATACTGTACAGCAAACCATAACAAAGGGACTTTTCAAAGTTAACCCAATTACCAAATAATGTGATGATAACATTAACTATCCATTGTCTTTTTGAACCCTAAGACAGCAGGAACCTCACATCTCCACTATAGAGCCCCTACTTCCCCCAGTCCTGGAACCCTTGGATAGGGCCCACTTTCCCGTATGCCTCTCCCAATCCATACCAAATAATATTGCATCCACCGATCACAACCTAACCAACGCAACGATTGCCACCTCAACATGCTTCACCTCAGACTGTGTCCAGAGACTTCACGTGTTTCCGGAATGACAACCCTTCAGCTTCATTACTCAGGTGAGACCTTTCCTTTTATAGTACACTCTAATTTCATCTCAGGTAGTTCACTTTCTAACAAAGTCCCATAACCTAGATATACACCAGTTTCTGTGAGAGAGAGCTTATGTGCACACGTATCCATAAACTACTGCAAAATATATACCTGAAAGCAGAAGTACACTAGAGTTTGCAGTGAGTACCCCCCTAACACTTCCTCTCCACTATTCCAAGCTTGCGATCCATGATTGCTCAACAAATTGTTTGGCTTCGTATGTTAACTCTCTTTTCAATCACCAGGTTACAGATGCCACCAGGATGCTAGCCAGGCAGGCTTCCCTGGATTGAAGACCCCACCAATGTGTCTTGGAGCTCAGTTTCCCCAGAGACACACCCTACTAGGGAAAGAGAGAGGCAGACTGGGAGTATGGACCAACCAGTCAACGCCCATGTTCAGCGGGGAAGCAATTACAGAAGCCAGACCTTCTACCTTCTGCAACTCTCAATGACCCTGGGTCCATGCTCCCAGAGGGCTAGAGAATGGGAAAGCTATCATGGGAGGGGGTGGGTTATGGAGATTGGGTGGTGGGAATTGTGTGGAGTTGTACCCCTCCTACCTTATGGTTTTGTTCATTAATCCTTTCTTAAATAAAAAATTTTTTTAAAAAATCACCGAAAAAATAAATAAATAAATAAATAAATAAATAAATAAATAAGAGAAATACCATCACTTCTTATTGACATGGAGGCCATTAAGGTACAAAGATACTGTCCTTCCCGTCGGCTTTTTCAGTTGCCCATGTGTACACACACAACTGCGAGACACCCTTTCAGAAGCTACAAAAGTGTATCTTTTCACTGAGAAATAGATTTAATTTCTTTTTCATAATTTTTATTTGCTATTACTAGTATGTCCCCTATCTCCTATCCCCCTGTCCCCTATCCCCCTGTTCTCTATCCCCCTGTTCCCACCCTCCCCACCACCAAGTCCTTTACTTTGGTTCAATACACCAAACCCAATCCAAGTTCTACTTTCTATTTCCCCTTTCTGTTCTTATTTCTCAACTTCTGTCCATGAGTGAGATCATCCCATATTCATCCTCCTCTTTCTGGTTTATTTCACTTAACATCATTCCTTCAAGCTCCATCCAAGTTGAAGTAAAGAAGGTGAATTCATCATTCTTAATAGCTGAGTAGTATTCCATTCTGTATATATACCACAACTTTCTCAGGCACTCATCTGTTGTTGGACACCTGGGTAGCTTCTAGGTTTTAGCTATTACAAATTGTGCTGCTATGAACATAGTTATGCACAGATCTTTTTAGATGAGTGTGTTTGCTTCCTTGGGATATATCGCAGGGGGGGGAATTGATGGGTCACTGGGTAGGTCCATATCTAGTCTTCTGAGAGCTCTCCAGACTTCTTTCTCTAAGGGTTGGGCCAATTTACATTCCCACCAGCAGTACAGGAGGGTTCCTTTCCAAGTACACGTTTTAGAAGAGGGACATCAAGGAAAGAAAAAGACCATAGGACCATTCTGCCATTTTATATTTTATAAATATTTGGTTAATAATTTAATGTGTTTATTTAAATATTATATTAATATATTCTGTATATTCATATGTGATATTTTTAATTATATAACAATTAATAATATATGTAATTGATGTAATTATATACTATATAGTTAATAATAATTAATTAATGATAATTACATTTTTTTAGGATTGTTGTTGATGAGACAGAGAGAAAAAGACATTAACCACAGAGCTTCCTTCAGTATGGAGGGACCAGGTTTGAACCTGGGTCATGCATATGACAAAAGAGCCCTCTAACCAAATGAGCTATTTTGCTGGCTTTATTCTGCCACTTTTATAGTGTTCTATATTTATTTCTGTCTCTCTTATTTTTACTTGGTGTAGAGGACCAAGCTAAGAACCTCAGGCATGCAAATCACGCTATGTACCTCTGAGCCACTTTTGGGGGGCACTCCTTCAAGTATTTTTAATTATGAAGTAGTGGATGGGCCAAGCAAGACTGAGGGAAAATATGAAGTGAACTAAAATGTGACTGAGCTCTGTCACTGAATGCTGACACTCACTGCCTATTTGAGTCCATATGGAACTCTCCTCCTCTCTGAGCTCTGCAGGCAACATGACTAGATAATTCCAGCCAATCCCTAATATACAGAATACCAAAGATTTTCAAAAGGTTGTTGTACACCCTAATGATTGGGGCCTAAATTATTAACCAAATTCTAAGGCTTGTTTGTTTATTTGTTTTTCAGTTCAGTAGCAATTATTATAGACTTTCTCCAGGGTATCCCAAACAGACATTATTTTATTTTATTTTAATACTGGGGTTTTATCACTCTGGACTGTTTCAGATATAGAGAAGAGCTGTGGGGGGAGGAGGAGGGAGAGAGAGAGAGAAGCAGAGAAAAAGCTCTGAAACTTTCTCCAATACAATAAAGACTGAGCTCAGACCTGGGTCCCACGTGTGGCACAGCAGGTGTACTATCTGGATGAGCTGTTTTGCTGACCCAAGATTTTAAATAAACACAGGATGTAGAATTTAAAAAACAATTAGTATAGGGGGTCAGGCAGTAGCACAGCAGTTTAAGCACACGTGGCATGAATGGCAAGGACTGGCAAGGACTGGCCCCTGGCTCCCCACCTGCAGGGGAGTGGCTTCACAGGTGGTGAAGCAGGTCTCTATCTTTCTCTTCCTCTCTGTCTTCCCCTCCTCTCTCCATTTCTCTCTGTCCTATCCAACAACAACATCAATAACAAAAACAATAATAATAACCACAACAACAATAAAACAACAAGGGCAACAAAATGGGTAAAAAAGCAAGGAGGGAAGGAAGGAAAGAAGGAAGAAAGGAAGAAAGGGCTAGAAAACACAGAGACACACTTTAGGTGTAACTTTAGAAAGCTCATAGAGCACTAGAAAGATTGGAATTCGATAAAAAGTAGGATACGAACATAAGAACTGAGGCAATTCACCAGCTAACCAACATAGAAAAACAGCATGTGTACTTTGTGTACTTTGTTTAAAACAGAAAGGTATCTTGTTCGTCAGCCACTTTATGACATAGTAAGCCTTACTATAGTTAGTCTCAACTAAAACACCCTTTAAGTAATATTCAAGCTTTTGGAAAGTTTAACAGCTCTGTATTCCTTCATCCTGTAAAGGAAATGCGGTTCATTGTATTCAAAGGTCTGTTTCCTTTTCAGTCTTGGGGAAATAAAGAAAAAAAGATGTAGCCAACAAAAGGAATGAGGAGGTGCCCTCTTCTGTTTTTAAACTGTTAATGCAGGCATTTTTGAATCCTAGCAATTCCAGCGTCATATCGAATTGTGAGCACAGCAGGATTTTAAAAACCCTGAGTTCTCCTATTGTCCTCTAGCTATTGGAATATCTCCTTATGCAGCAATAGTCCCTGTCTGCCAATTAAAAAAGGCCTCATTCTCTCTAGAATAACACACTCTGTTCCTGGCTGAGAAGAAAATAAAATTAACTTTGGCCTGCCAGCTGTGCACCTGATTTCTTTGGGGAGTGAGTAAACTCACCAAAATTATAAAAAATTTTCCCAAGCCTTCGTGTTATCCAGTATTTTTCAGTATTAATTGTGTAAAAGCCTTGAACACGGGTCCAAACTACTGTGTTAATACTTTCATCTGGGCTTGGTTCCAGTCGCTGAAAACTAACAAGATAAGAGCAAACCCAGAAGAATGGCCCAAACTTCCTATTGTTTGTCTCCAGAACTGCAGCGTGCTGCTTGCCAAGTCTGATAGACCACTCAAGGAAACACAAGTCAAAGGCCAGTCCAGAGATCCAAATGGAGGTGCTGGAGCGCAGCTGTTTTAGTGGAACAGCCCCTGGGGTTGCTGCCAGTTGCATCTGGGCAGGAAGGAAATGCAAACTCAAAGGGGGGAAAAAATAGGCCCTTTTAGCACAAAACAATTTTTTTCAGCAAAAGCCTGTCACTGACACACACACACACACACACACACACCACGGCAATATGATTTCGGTTTAAATGGGAATGACTGAGCCTTCCTCCTTGCTAATCTGAACTGCTTCTTCCATGAAGTCATAGAGGTATTTGTCTTAGTGCTCCTGATTTCTGCTTGTGACTCCACATCGCACAACCTCTTCTCATTTCATTCAGTGGCAGGAAGTGATTTTTGTCCTTAAGATCTTGTTACCTTTACTGAAATCAGAGCGTGTGTGTGTGTGTGTGTGTGTGTGTGTGTGTGTGTGTGTGTGTGTGTGTTAATCATCCTCAAGATGAAACAAATGGTCTGATCTAGAAGATTGGGACCAGAATAGGATTCTAGACCCCTGCCTACTAATCCTATGCACCTGGAATTCTTCAGCTATGAGGTCCAGAGCTAAGTTTCAGCTAATTCATCAAGCGCCTTTAGAATAAAATGAGATTATTTGTGAGGATGAGTGTTGATATTCCTTGCCCTTATCTAGTCGTTTGTCCTCATGGCAACTTTACAAAGTAAAGGCTGTGCTATCCCTATTTAACAGATAGGAAACCCAAGGCAAAGAAATTAAGTGGCTTGCCTATACATGTCCTGATCTAAAAAAAAAAAAAGTAACCAAGATTAAACCATAGTAGATAGCTCACCTGGGTAGTGCACCTACTTTGTCAGGATTTACAAACTAGGTTTGAACCTAGGACCAGAAGTGGCAGCAAGAATACAGAAAAGTCAGGACCAGGTTCTCAGCTCCCCAATCAGCAAATCTCAGAGGCCTGGACACCTAATCTTCAGCCTTCCTCACTTGGTTGCTGTGAGATACAAGAAAACAACTTCTGGGAACACTCTTGCCAGGCTGTGAAGTGCTTGACATCAGCGTGATGAGGTGACTTGCAGTGTCTCCTTCCTCAACAAGGAAGTCACTCTGTACAGGAGACATTCACAGAGCCTAAGTTTAAAGCTGAAGCTTAAGGGCCAGGCTGTGTGCGGGGCACCTGGCTAAGCGCACACACTAAAGCTGAAGTCTTTTAGCTGGGAGAAGGGAGTTTCAGATTCCAGAGTTTACTTATAATCATCAAAAAGAAAAGAAAAAAAAAGGTCATCATTAGAAAATGAAAAATAGGGGAAAAAAGAAAATACTTATTAGACTTCACATTAATAAATTTTTCTATTCCAAAGAAGTTCTTCCAAAGAGTTTCCAGTAAGTTTAAATGTATTAACTAATCAATCTCCCTTGATAGTAAGTAGCCACTACTATTATTCACCCTATTTTTAGAAACAGAAACATTTATCTTTATTTTTTAGGTTTGTCTTGTTAATTTAGGCTAGAAACAGAGAAGGGAGAAAGACCTACATTACTTCTCCACTCATGAAGCTTCCCCCCTATAATGGGGACCAGGGACATGAAACCAGGTCCTTGTTCATTGTGACATACAAACTTTACCGGGTACATCACCACCACATCAGGTGGATCCCTGAAACAGGAACATTTATATGGAACAAAACCAGATGAGTCTATGGTAGTATCACACAATAAGAAATATGTTCTGGGTCTTTGCCACTGAGTTTCTAAAACTCCTGTGACACTGTGACTGGCTGAGAGGAGTGTCTTCTGTTAGGCATGACAGTCCCCTTTCAGACACACCTTAGTCCACACTACTGAGATGCTCTTGATGGTACCCCTGGAAACCTCTGGATGGGGGCTGTTGGTTACAAAGAATCTATCAGGTCAGAATTGTTAGACCCACCCCTCCAGCTTCCAAGGAGGAGAGAGGAACTGGAAATTGCATCGATCACTAGTGAGTAATGATTTAGTCAGTCAGGCAGACGGAATATCCAGTCAGAACTTGAAAATATCATGTTGAGTAAGATAAACCAGAAAGAGAAAGACAACATGGATTGATCTCACTTATATATAGAACTCGAGAAATAATGGGCAGGAAGGGGAAAGACAAAGAAAAACTTGGTTTAGGTGTGGTGCATTTCATCAAAGCAAAGGACTCTGAGGAAGGAGGGGAAGGGACAGGATGAAGAGCCATTGGGGTCCTGATGTACCATGAGGAGGGCGTCCTAGATTGGGGAAACAGGTGTCTTGCAGACAACTATCAAGGGGAGATGAGAGGTTGTGCCTATGTGTTAAAGACTGCACTGTAAACCATTAACAACCCCCACCCCACAGAAAGAAAGAAAGAAAGAAAGAAAGAAAGAAAGAAAGAAAGAAAGAAAGAAAGAAAGAAAGAAAGGAAAGGAAGGAAAGGAAGGAAGGAAGGAAGGAAGGAAGGAAGGAAGGAAGGAAGGAAGGAAGGAAGAGGAAGCAAATGAAAAAGAAAGAATGAAAGGAAGGAAGGAAGAAAATTCAGACTGACCCAAACGACATGACTTACTGAAACGTCAGAGGTGTACTGGACAGTGGCACACCAGGTTGAGTGCATCTATTAGAATGTACAAGGACCTGGATTTAAGCCCCCAGTCCCAACTTGCAGGAAAGAAGCTTCACAAACAGTGAGGCAGTGATACAGGCGTCCTTCTTTCTCTCTCTCCTCCTCCCCTATCAGTTTCTCTCTGACTCTATCAAATACATAAATAAGATATTGAGAGAAACAAAGGGGGTCAGGTGGTCTATCTTTCTCTTCCCATCTCTATCTCCCTTCCTCTCTTGATATCTCTCTGTCCTATCCAACAACAACAGCAATGACAACAATAATAATAACGATAACAACAAGGGTAACAAAATGGGAAAAGTGGCCTCCAGGAACAGTGGATTCATAGTGCAGACACAGCCCCAGCAATAACCCTGGAGGCACAAAAAAAAAAAAAAAAGAAAGAAAGAAAGAAAGAAAAGAAAGAGAGGAGGGGAGGGAGAGTAAAATGAGAGATAGTACTGACATTTTTTACAAAAGGAAAGAAAAGAAAAAAAAAGAGAAAAAAGAAAAGAAAAGGAAAGGAACAAAAAGAAAAGAAAAGAGAAGAAAAAAAGATCTAAACCACAGTGTTCTGGGAGCTTCCAGGTGGTGAGTGCATTCAAGGTGGCACATCTCACAGAAGATGGAGACAAGACAGACAGACAGACATTCCTACACTAAGGACCCTCTGGGACCTCACTTACATTCCTCTTCAACTTGCTGTTCATGTGTATCCTTTAAACTATCTGTTACCATAAACAGATAGAAACAAGTAAAGTATTTTCCTGAGTCCTTTAGTCATAGAAAATGATCCAACCTGAGGATGGGCTACGTGGCTGCCTAATTTGTAGCCAAGTCAGATAGAAGTGTGGGTCAACTGGGGTGGGGAGTTTCATTGCTTTCAATAGGTATATGAAGGGGAATAGTCTTTTCAGACTAAATTAAACTTAAAATTCTGGGTTCTTTTAACTCTGGATAATATTAGAATTTAATCAAGCAGTAGTACAGCCCATTGGTGTCCTCAAGAGAATTAGAGAATTTTCTGGTGTGGCAAACCCACAGATCTGGAGTCAAAATTGTTGGTGATAAAAATAAGTAATAGGGAGTTGGGCGGTATCACAGCGGCTTAAGTGCACATAGCACCAAGCCCAAGGACCAGAGTAAGAATCCCGGTTCCAGTACCCTACTTCCCACCAGCAGGGGAGTTGCCTCACAATCGGTGAAGCTGGTCTGCAGGTGTCTATCTTTCTCTCCCCCTCTCTGTCTTCCCCTCCCCTCTCCATTTCTCTCTGTCCTATCCAACAATGACGACAACAATAATAACTACAACAATAAAACAATAAGGGCAACAAAAGGGAATAAATAATAATAATAACAAAGACTGTTAAGAATTTCTACACAGGGGACTAGGTGGTAGTGCACCAGATTGAGCACACATGGTGCAAAGGGCAGGGACCCATGCAGGGATCCTGGCTCGAGCCCCCGGCTTCCCACCTGCAGGGGGGACCCACTTCACCAGCGGTGATGCAGGTCCGCGGGTTCACAGGTGTCTATCTCTCCTTCCCTCTCTTTCTTCCCCTCCTCTCTCAATTTGTATCTATCCTATCCAACAACAACAGCAGCAACAACAACAATGGAAATGGAAAAAAGATGGCCTCCAGGAGCAGTGGATTCGTAGTGCAGGCACCAAGCCCCAGCAATAACCCTGGAGCCAAAAAAATAAAGAATTTCTACATAACGGCACAGCCTCTCATCTGCCAGGAAAAAAAATAAAAATAATTCTGTCAGGGAAAATGCATAGTTTCTCCTATATGTACATATCAGTTCCTTTTTGAAGAAATTGGCTCTATATGGACTGAGCGTTTTCTCATAACCTGCCCTTCTGATAGGTATTATCAGCACAAGCCTGGACAATACAATATCTTTCTCTCATTTTACCCCTGGCCCATCTTCTAGTATACCTAGGCAGAAGAATTTTGTGGAACTCATTTTGTTTGCTCTTTTTTTAAAATTTCTTTATTGGGGGGATTAATGTTTTACATTAGACAGTAAATACAATAGTTTGTACATGCATAACATTTCTCAGTTTTCCACATAACAATACAACAGTGGGGGTTCCCACTAGGTCCTCTGCCATTCTTTTTGGATCTGTACTCTCCCCCCCACCCACCCCAGAGTCTTTTACTTTGGTGCAATACTCCAATTCCAGTTCAGGTTCTACTTGTGTTTTCTCTTCTGATCTTGTTTTTCAACTTCTGCCTGAAAGTGAGATCATCCCATATTCATCCTTCTGTTTCTGACTTATTTCACTCAACATGATTTTTTCAAGGTCCATCCAAGATCGGCTGAAAACGGTGAAGTCACCATTTTTAATAGCTGAGTAGTATTCCATTGTACATATATATAAACCGCAACTTGCTCAGACACTTATCTGTTGTTGGACACTTGGGTTGCTTCCAGGTTTTGACTATTACAAATTGTGCTGCTATGAATATAGGTATAACACAAATCTTTTTGGATGGGTGTGTTGGGTCCCTTAGGATATATCCCCAGGAAAGGAATTGCAGGATCATAGGGTAAGTCTATTTCTAGCCTTCTGAGAGTTCTCCAGACTGGTCTCCACAGGGTTGGACCAATTTACATTCCCACCAGCAGTGCGGGAGGGTTTCTTTGACCCCACAACCTCTCCAGCACTTATTGCTGCTATCTTTTCTGATGTATGACATTTTCACAGGAGTGAAGTGGTATCTCATTGTTGTCTTTATTTGCATTTCTCTGACAATCAAAGACTTGTTTGCTCTTATTAGTGATTGAATAATGGTTTAAAACATTACATGGTAACAGGATTATATTTTCACACCACACCCATCCACCACCAAAGTTCTGGGGCACCCCTCTCCCCCTCATCCCTACCTCACCCCATTACAATAACCACAATAGTTCTCACAAAGTCTTAGAAAGTGTTTGGCCACTCTCTTTTTATTTGCTAGTTGATGAATTTTAATCCCATATATTCTACACATGATTGAAACCATCCAGTAGTTGTCTTTCACTTCTTCATTAAGCATAATCACTTTCAATTCCATCCATTTTGTTCTGGCAATAATATCACCCATCTTTTTTTCCCTCATTATAGTATCATGTTCCCATGACTTCTTCATTCAGTTATATGGATATTTATTTAAGTTGCTCCCATTCCTTGGCAATTGTGAATAAAGTTACTATGAACATAAAGGTGCATATGACCCCTTTAAATTAGTGTGTTGATGGAACCCACTTTTAAAAATTTATTTTATTAGTGATTTAATAATAACTGACAAGATTGTGGGATAAGAAGGGTACAATTCCCACCACCAGAGTTCCATATCCCCTCCCTCCTTTCCCTGTTCTTTACCCCTCTGGGAGTATGGACCAAAGATCTTCATGGGTAGAAGGTAGAAGACCTGGCTTCTGTAATTGCTTCTCTGCTGGACATGGGCATTTGTAGGTCAATACATATCCCCAGCCTATTTCTATCTTTCCCTAGTTGGCTAGGGCTCTGGAGAAGTGGGGTTCCAGGACACATTGGTAAGGTCATCTGCCCAGGGAAGTTAGGTTGGCATCCTGGTAACATCTACAACTTGGTGGCTGGAAAAGCAGTAAGATTTAAAGCAGAACAAATTGTTTAGTAATCAGGAATCTCAAGGTAAGAGTATATAGTAGGTGAGATTTGGTGTCTTCATGTTGGAAGAAGCTCAGAAATTTATTTAAGCTATATTCCAATGGGTCCATGACTTTACTAATTTTTCCTTGGGCCAGACAGCTAATGTACAGGGAACCCGCTGTTTTTAAGCCAGAGTCTATCGTTGATGGCGCGTATATACCATCCCAGTACTAAATCTGATGGTAGTATCACAGATGCAGAGGAATATGTTAAGGAAGTTTCTGATCCCAGACTTCCTGAAACTTGTTATTAGAAATCCTGCTGATCGTTACCTTTGCATCTTTGTTTGCAAAATATATGTTGTTTGTGTTCCAGGTACATTTCTTTGGCTAATAATACTCTGAGGCCTGTTTTCAGACTGTGACCCTTATTACAAGAATCCTGCTCTAGGGCAAAGTCTAGATATGTCAGAGATTTTTTTGGCCCACACCCTAGTAAATATATTGGCACATGCAATTATCCATAACGCTAATGTCTGACTGCTGTCCTTAGGGTGTGGAGATTGTGGATGGGATAACTGGAATAAGCTCAGTATCTTAAGGCATCAAAACAATGTACCTAATGTAATGACATTTGACGATGACAGTTTTAAGCACACTTACTCTGATGTTTTCCCCTTAGAAATATGTTCTGGACTTTATTGATGTAAAATGCCTGTTATTTGTGCCTAGACATTTACTCCTAATGTATGTTTCACTTAAAAAAAAACCTGTAATCTTCCATGGTTCTTTTTGATGTAATGCATAATTTTACCTATAAATACTCTTGGAAGCTTGGGTTAAAAAGGCTCACACTTAACACTGTCCCAGCTCAAAAATGGCTTATTGTGTGTCCAGCCTGACTTCTTCTGATCAACCATATGACAACTGTCTACAGTTACTCTCTCTCTACCCTGAGAGCCCTAGCAACTGGCTAACTTTCTCTACCCATGAAGTCACTATAGGGATGAATAAGAGGTTTGTTGAGGTTCCAGATGTCAGTCAAGCAACATAAAGGTAATTCTAGGTGCCTGAGTCCAGAAATTTACTCAAAACAACAATCCCAGAACCATCTTTAAAAAAAAAAAGTGAAGGAGTAGGCAGAAATAACCACAGACATTTTTCAAAAGTCAGATTGAGAAAGTCATGGGTAATTACAAAATGGAGCAGAGAACAAGTCTCCATTGTCAGTGGTTGTCATTTCAGGAGCATGAAGACAATGGAAGGTATCAATAACATTGTGGCACCAAGAAAAACTTCTAAAATTCAGCTTTGGCTAGTCCAATGGGGGCTAGAAGGAGTCTTAAGAGTATTATAAGGGATTTAGGTCTCATCTGGAAAAACACCTCAAAACAGAAAGCAATTCATCTGTTAATTATCAAGACTTAAGAAGGGATGACACAAATTTTGTTGCTTTGTAGAAACTATAGGGTCCCAGTAAATGTTTCAGAAATGTACATCGTTACTCTACTCTGTACCATCTGGGGTAGGGAAGGAGAGGGATTGTCTAAAAGGCAATCTTAGATTCTTGAAGTACTAATTTAAATTTTCCTTTCTTTTTCCATGGAACAGAAATCTGTATCTATATAATTAAGATCTAGTAATTCCCAGCACTTCGGCAGTGGTACAGTAAGTCTCCAAGACAAGTTTTTAAAAAATGAAGTCAGCATACCTCTCCCTGACTATTTTTCTCCAACCACTTTCAGTTCCCTTCAAAACTCGTATGGCTTACACATCTCAAAAATCCTAGATGCTGTGTAGGAAGAAAGGGCTCTGTGGAGGCTTTGAGGTCCTAAATTGAGGGTAAGAATGTTTTGTAGATACCTATCACAGGGAGGTGGGAAACTGTACCCATGTGTCAACAATTATACTATAATCCATTAATTTTCCCCCACCAAAAAAAAATACATATACAGAACACTGTGTTCAGTACTAACATTTAGTAAAATAAATAAATAAATAAATAAATAAATAAATACTTTGGAATGCCTAACAGTCACCTGAAAAAACTTGCTAACAATGATGATGGCCAGCCCCAATGCTCCAAAGTGTACCATCAGAGTATCTGGGATGAGCCTTAAATCAGAATGTTTAGCTCTCCCTTTCTGATGCAAGTAGCCAAGACCCACACTTGTAACATTGTGCTGGTGTTATTTTTTGCCACATTAAAATGTGCTGTCACAAACTGGACATGGCACTCCAAACCCCATCCTAGTAATCCAGGCCCAATAAAAACATCATCTTCTCTGATTCAGACACACATGCTAACTCCCAAAACCCCATTTCTTTCAGATAAAAGACTTTGTCAGTTCTGTCCTTTGGGAATATAACCTCAAGGCACATTAACTTTGATGTCTAAGTGAGTATGTTTTATATATGACCCAAATCAGAACTGTGAAAGCTGGAATTTTTTTATTATAATGGAAGCAAATATAATTCATAAATAACCTTTCGTGTCTTTACCCTGCTCTTGCCAAATAGAAAAATAAAGGCTACCTAGGAATAGTCTTATAAAGTGGATACTTTCTATTTGAAATTTTTCTTTATTGCTATTATAGTTTTAGAAAATTATTTCCACATGCAAGGATCCATGTTTGAGCCCCCTGATCCCCACCTAAAGGGTGGTCACTTCACAAGCGGTGAAGCAATTCTGTGTCTTTTTCTCTCCCTCTCTTTATCTTCCCTTCTCTTCTCAATTTCTCTCCTATTAAAGAAAAATTGAGAAAAATGGCCGCTGGGAGCAGTGGATTCATAGTGCAGGCACCAAGTCCCAGCAATAGCCCTTGGAGGCAATATATATATACCTATTCTAGAATATTATTTGATATACCTGATCTTAGTTTTGATCAAAGATCACCCTGTTAACATCTTTCATATACACTCAATGTCACAGGCTCTGTGCATGATTTTAAGATATCCTTCTGGAAAAAAAGACAAAAAGAAAACAAAAAAGCACAGAACAAATTCTATCTTAACTGGGGTCAAATGGCAAGAAATAAAATGCCCTGCCCAGAAGAATAATGAAGTGGGAAATAGAAATTCCAGGCTCAGGTGTAAGTCAGCCACAAGGCACGAAGTAAAGTCCTGGCCAAGTAGCTGATATGCCCCTAGGACTAGAGCTTCTCTGTGAACAAGCACAAGCAGTCAGTCGGATTTAGATCCAACACTGGGATAGACATTTAGATCTCCCTGATCTAAGCAGAGACTTTAAAAGAAATTAGTTCAAGATCCAGACTGGCAGGGGTTTAGCTCGTGAATGTTTACCATAATCATATGGTAGATACTGACCAACATTTACTCATTAGTTCAGAAGGCTCTTCTTCTTCTAGCATTTGCCCTTCTTCCGTAGCCAGTCAACCACGTCAGGTTGAGCCTGATGTAAAGTTTCGAGACCTCCTTTGAATCTGGAGAGGTGGCAGTCGTTGACTATGTGGGTCATAGTCTGTCTGGAGCCGCAGGGGCAGTTCGGGTCGTCTCTGGCTCCCCGGCGATGGAACATAGCGGCGCACTGGCTATGGCCTGTTCCATAGCGATTGAGGAGGGCCCAATCATAACGTGCTAGGTCAAAGCCAGGTTGACGCTTGCAAGGCTCTTATATCACTATGAAAAGTTTTCTCTGATGGCTTTAATTTTTGGAGAAACCAGAGCCTCACATATGAGCAATTTCACTCCCCAACCCCACCCCTAACTTAATCATTCAAATAGAAAGGGAATGATTCCACAGCACAAGAGCTTCCCCCAGTACTGTGACACTCTCAGGTGGTGTCAGGGTTTGTGCCTGCATGCTCCCTTCCCAGTGAACAGATATGTCCCTCCCTGGCATTCCAGTGGTAACTATTATAAGCTTTTCAACTTGAATGAATCCATGCTTATGGTTGGGGGGCCGGGCAGTAGAGCAACGGGTTAAGCACACATGGCACAAAGCTCAAGAACCCGCTTAAGGATCCGAATTAGAGCCCCCAGCTCCCCAACTGCAGGGGCGGCCTCAGTGGGTCT